>NW_019739213.1:370622-440329 GCF_002891405.2 Cryptotermes secundus
ACCTCCGTGAACGTGTGCGACGAAGGAGACCAGACATGTGGAAGAATGCCTCATGGGTTCTTCATCACGACAACGCGCCAGCACACAACGCGCTATCTGTGAAGAGGTATTTGGCAAAAAACAACATTCCAGTGATGGAACATCCACCGTATTCTCCGGACCTAGCACCGTGCGACTTTTTTCTCTTCCCAAAAATCAAGTCTGCGCTGAAAGGGACCAGGTTCGAGTCCGTGGATGCAGTGAAAGCAAAAGCGACGCAACTCTTGAAGAGCATAACACAAGATGACCTGCAGCACTGCTTCCAACAGTGGAAAATTCGCATGGAGCGGTGTAGGGATCGGGGAGGGGACTACATTGAAGGGGATAACATTTCGACTGTCTGATTTTTTTTTTAATAAAGGGTTAGAGCATGAATCCGGTTTCTTTATTGCCACACCTTATTGACATCTGGATTGTAAATTTGGCGGAAACTTGTCTAAGTTAGAAATGGACTTCATGAAATCTGTTAACAGTATGTTAAAAGGTATTTCTGTATCAGTTCTATCTTTCATACTAGGTTAATGTAAGCGGTCAGATTCATGCTCCGGCTGACTTGACCTCGAAGTATAGAGTCCCAGTACCTACTAAAGGCTGTCTTAATTATGTAATTACCGCATTAATACTGGATTAGGTATTTATGTACCAAAATACCACTCTGATATAGTTTTCTCCCATTACCAGGCACTTAACCACCAGTCCTACTGATTTTCGTGTATTTTGAAAGCTCCTTAGCTTTTCAGATTTACCTTATTCCGATAGCAAACTCATTGAAGAGTTGTAGAACTATCAACTTGATAGAATCCATCATTGACAATACACTGTCCTCTCCAAGATAAGGGAATTTTCCACCAATTGTATCCAAGGAGGGTTTGAGATAATTACAGAGAAGATTGTGAAAAGTTGTGTCTTCTGGGATATGACATCGTGTAGTCGGTTGAGAGTCAAGTTCTGCTTGCTACAAGCGTCGTGCTTTTGTCTTACATGGTTTATTTTTTACTTTGAAAATGGAGGCAACATGTTCATCCGAAACATCATTTGCCTTTCAGTGGACTACACGACGTTATATCCCAGAAGACAGAAACCTTTAAATGTATCCAATCTCTTAATTATAAAATAATATTGCAGCCAGCATATTCTTGAATTTGGAAACAATCCATTTTCATGAAGTTTCGTGTGAATATTAAGAAATTTGAGGCCACCGAAGCTTTGGAATTTTTAATCACTTAAAACCAACGAAATCAACATAATCATATGCTGAAGCACCTCTACGGAAAATGAAATAATGAATAATATTACTTTTTTATAAATACGAGTATGTAGCTTTTAAGGTAATTTTCGTTGTTGTAGAATGAAAATGTCTGTGAGAAGCACTTCATTTAGTTTTCAGTTTAATGGTGATTTCTGATGGACTGATAGAGAAAGAGTATAAGAATTGTGTGAACAGAGATTATAAACATATGTCTAAAATGTACGTATAACCGCATTGTTTTTAAGTCAGCAATTACAAATATGGCGACCACACGAAATGTTTCAGATTCCGTTAGTACCAAAAACAACAACAACAGAGATGACAGTGATAACAACCGTAATAACCTGTAATATATCCAGAAGTGCAGGCAATTATAATAATTCAGCCCAGGAAATTTCAGTTTTATGACAGTATACGTAATATAATCCATGAGCTAAACCGATTATAGGGTTCAGCTAGGTAAAATGGACAACTTTAACATCACGAACATAATTTTATGCAGCATGAAATTGCTCTTCGTGGATCCTGTCGCAAACTAATTTTTATTCATTACCATCATTCAACGTTTTTAAAACGTAACATGTTTATTTTAAACAATTTCAAGACGAAAGCAGCAGGATAATCTGAGAAATTTTCTACCATTGATTTTCATAAATAGCTTAAGTACGAGATTCCCAATGGCGGATGATGAAGTTAGTGCTGAGTGGAACAGAGCGAGACAAATGATGAACAAGGCTTAACAAAATCCGACAGGAGGATTCGGTAATTGGCTGGAAGAAAGTACATCAATTTAATTCCAAATTCTTTCTGTCTAGTCAAACTGCATATGGAATGTACTGTAAATTATGATAACGCCTTGCTCGTGGCTATGAATATTAGTAACATACAGAACTGTACTCGTATAATGCAGAAATATAGCATGAATTATCTTTCTCGAATATCAAGCAGATACTTGACGGGGTTTTCCCTAGTCTCTGCAATAATAAATCCCTCTTGAGCCTTGGAATTGACATCAAAATTCCTCATGATTGAGCTAAAACTGTCATCTGAAATTTTCATCCAGTCACATCTCCCTCGACTCTATACTGTTATACTATACTATTATACATAAAAAAAAGTTTCGACACGTGCATGCCATGTTCGCGTTATATAAGATTTAAATATCAGTTACTTACAAGTACAATTGTCCCTGTGCTTATTTAATTAAGCACTAAGCCATGAAGACGTACCGGGGAGCGGATTTATAGCGCCACATTCTTGACCTCACCACTAGATGGGAGTGAGCGGTCAGCTACACGCTCCTGCCGCTTTACCCGTGGGGAAAGTGCCCCCTGTACTCATTGGATAAGAGGCTGGGTAAGTGCCAGAATTGGTATGGAAATTATGTAGGAGAAAATAATTCCTTCTCTTGTCGGGAATCGAACTCAGCCGTTCAGCTCGCAGACCGTCTATAACCGACTGAGCTATATTGGTTCATTGCTTAGCGTAAATTATATTACGTGTGTATATGTGAGCCGAATGGATTTTCTTTGATGTCAAAATAACACACTTGCTAAAATTTCCGTTGTGAGAATCTGAACCACCATAGGTAGAATTGTACTTAAATATTTAGTTATTTGGCTCAGTGACCTCCTTTGCAGACATGAGGTTCTTTTACGTGCCTTAAAGCTACGACACGAGACCCACGGCTCACGGAGAGCTGGTTCCCTGAATTTTTCCGCCCTTAAAAATTCCACGACCTCCGCCGGGTTTGAACCCGCGTACCAGGAGTCATGAGGTGGGAACGTTACCTCTAGACTACGGAGGCCGCTTTGTTATACCTAACTTCTTAATTATTTTTTTCCTTGGCGCTACAGCCCCAGTGGGCCTAGGCCTACCTCCATGAACTTCTCCGTTCACTTCGATTTTTCTAGATCTTACACAATTGGTAGGACTCCTTGGGCGGGTGATCAGCTCGTCGCAAGGCCTCTACCTGTAGACAAACACAGAAAAACGCACACACAAACATCCATGTCCTGAGTGGGATTCGAACCCACGATCCCGGCTTCCGAGCGAACAAAGACAGTGCGTGCCTTAAACCGCTTGGCTATCGTGACCGGCTTCCACTATTTATACTAAAGCAAAATAGAAGACGCGTGATGAGAGGCGCATACGGCGAAAACACGTAGTGAGGAAGAAGTGTGACCAGGTAGGAAGTTGCATTTAAAAGGAAAATATATGTGTGCAGAGGATATATTAATGCAACAGGATGCTTAAATACAATATTAAGTCTGAACTTTTTGTAGGGTGGAAAAGTGTCTTGTTTCTGTCGAGAATCGAACACAGATCCTTCGGTTTTCCAGCCGTAGCTTAGACACTATATAAAAACTATATGGAGTTTCACAAAAGATCCTGTTTTTAATTATTTTTCCGGTTTTGCAAGAACGTATTGATAGTTGATCATTCAAGATGATCTACTTTGAACTATCTTACTATCAAAGTTTTCATTAATAACGTTCGCTAACAGCGTGTTAAACGTCGTCCATAGCGGCTCTGGGGTCCACCTACGCGCCTATCAAATGGGTAACTGGGGCTCTTTCCCCGGAGGTAAAGCGACTGGGGTGTGAAGCTGACCACTCACCTTCAGTTATTGCCGAGGTTAAGAAAATATGGATCTGTACATCCACTTCTACATACGCCTTCATGGTGTAGTGCTTAATTAGTGCAAGTGTGTAGAGTTTTAAAATAGGTCTAATTGTTCGCTATTAATACATTTACAACTCACATTACATGCTACGAGTGTATACACAACGTACTGAAGTGCTGAAGTGCTGAAGAATTATGGTGTTCACGGATTGTGAATTTAAAATTGAAAATATTGGTATCTCAGTGTCGTGTTCTGTTTCATTTCCAATTTCCTTCAACACAGCTTCTCTGTAGGTACACTATACATCAGTTACCTACTATATTTCAGCATTTCGGCCATCAGATATGCAAATTCACTGCCGGTTGCATTGCTCACTCTTACATTGGCAAATGTTTATTATATTTCATGTTGTCGATTTGATGTGTTTGGGAGTAATGCCACCATCTACGTCCTTCGTAATAACTAAATTATTAAAAATGATATGTTTTTTATTCTTTAGAATGTTGTTAATTATATAGTGCGTTTACTTTCAAAAGTGTTGGTCTTTCTGTAAATACATTCTTTTTACTGTAATATAAGATAGTTTGGCTTTTTACGTTTACTGATATGGTTTCTCGCAGGTGGTTTATGTGTAATTCTTACGCTGTGATTCAAGCTGTAATCATGTGTTTCATTATTGATTCCTGTGTTTCAGATGTGGAATTGTTTTTGGTTGTGGTCTGGTCGTGTTGTTCTTTGTTTTTATTTTTGTGCTTCTGCTGATGGAATTCTTTCTTTTTGGTCCGTCACACTAACAGTTACAATTATAAAAGACAAGTCCGTCCACTGTGACTATTTCAGTTTTCTCACTTGATGATTCACTAGCCTTACATGTTTCGATCCATTTGGATCATCTTCAGAGGCACCAAACACTTTTTAGAAACCACTATCACAACAGTTGTCATATCAAATACACATGTAATGTCCAAGTACACAATGTTCCATCTATCAGTCACAGCAGCCTTTCTGGTTACAGAAATATTTAAAGTTGTTTTAAAGTTTTAAAAACTTTGTTAAAAATTAAAATTCATAAACCATACGGTTCGTGTCAATAACCTCTGTCGTCTCTCTTCAAGGTGGCCGATGTTGTGCCTCCTATGTAACTTGAGTAGGGAGATTCTTAATATTGTCCGTTATGATTTCTTGGCCCGCTGTGCACAGCGGGCCAAGAAATTTAACAATTTCAGTACTTAACCTTCTTACAAGGAAGTGTACGGTAGCATTACACACAAGTGTACCAAACCGATATCACAAAATATACCCACTGGAAACAGTGGCCAATATGAGGGATGCGCATTAGAGCCCACAGTGAATGTACATACCTGGTGATGCCTGAAATTCCGAAATATGTAGTAGATACGAGTAATTAACTTTTAGTGTATATATATATATATGGAAGTTGTGTTGACGGAAATAAATAGGAATGGAGATGGGATTTTGCATTTCCAATTTATTTCAGGTTGCTGGATTATCATTGTACAAAATGATATATATGTTTGTCTAAATATAGCTTCGGACCTCTTCTGAGAAATATAGTTCCCTACTCGGTAACATAGTTGTTTGAGGCATTATGCTGTAAGACGGAAGGTCACGGATTCGATTCCCGAGGAGTTTATTGGAATTTAAATTAACCTAATCTTTCCAGCTTCACCATGGCCATGAGGTCGACTCAGCCTTTAACAGAAATGAGTATCACACACCTTCTTGGGGAGTAAAGGGCGGCCGGCGCTTAAGGCTGACAACCTTACCGCCACCTGTGGGTCGATTGTCTAGAAAATGTTGGAGCTTCGACGTCTCACAAGCTTATGGGCCTCCACGGCCTGTTAACAGATATAGCTTTAGTTTTTTAACTTTTATTCTTTCTTGAATTTTATAACTAATTTTTGTAACTAGGAGTATAACGGTAATAGCTATCAAGTGACCCGTTGAGGTCTTAATTGCATCCAAATGAGACTTAAGAATTTAGTTTCTTCTCCCCCATAAAGAATACTTCGTTCCCATTAAAAAGATCAGTCGGATAATACTGTTAAGGGATAAAACCGCTGTTTATACTGGGAATCCTGGAAAAAACATGGAACAAATGATATATATAGTAAATAATACGGTTTAAAGGGATAAATCAAAGTGAAAATGTTTCGTCCCTTTCTGCTATATTATTCATGAAGTTGTAAGACAATCTGATACTATTGTTCACCAAGTTCCAAACTAGACTCTACAATTCATTTGGGACAAATTTCCCTCTGTTTGCGAGCCCTACAGCATCTCGCACGCGTTGATTCTCATCTGTTTCTCTGTAGAGCCAGTCCCATCCCCAGGTGGACCACAGCAAAGCCACCGCGTTCTATATATACTGAGCGGTTATCCAGCAAAATATCCATGAACGGTTATTCGCAGCTGCTTCCGTGGTCTAGAATTCAAACTGCCGGCTGTCTGTTTCGTAGCTCTCCTTCCACAGTATCACAAAACAATGATGCATGTTACTATAAATGTACTTCATCGGGGGTCCCTCGAAAAGACTGATATTTCTTCAAGATGCTCTACAGATAAAAGGTGCCTTTGAGCCATTATACAAATAAAAAGCTGATGATTTTTCGTTGTGTGAAATATACATGATGTACTCTTAGGTCTGCGCTACTTAATATGACAGGACCATAAAAAACTAAAGGCTGTGTGTAGTCCAGTAAATAAAACCCCAGACAGTGGAGAGTGCCGAATCTATCTATCTGTCTATCTATCTATCTATCTATCTATCTATCTGCATGCCTACCTATGGCTCTACAGCCCTTTGTTGGGCCCTCGCCGCTTTTCAGTTTCTTAATCCTGTACACAGTCGGCAGGACTCCTTGGACGGGGGATAAACCCGTCGAAAGGCAGTTATCTACACACAGAACAACACAAATACAGAATAAACACACACAGAGACATCCATTCCCTTAATGAAATTCGAACTCACGATCCCAGTGCTCGAGCAAGCAAAGACAGTTCATGTCTTAGACCGCGCAGCCACTATGATCAGCAACATTTACGTATTTAACGGCGCCGTCACTAGTTCAGATTATGTAGCATCGAATGTAGGATGAGGGAAGACTAAAGATTTGGAAAGAGTGTGGAAGAAAACGATCATGGCATAATTTGAGATACAGGCCCGCCATTTGCCTGGGAAGAATGAAGAAAATCTCTAAAAATCCTAGGATAGCCTGCAATCAGGGATATATCAACCTAAAGCTTCAGGATACGAAGAACGCGAGCTTACCCACTCGCCTGTTACTTTGGGTCGAAAAAATGAAATGAAATTACTTTCAAATTGTCGCGTGTGCACAGAAGAACTGTGAATTGAAAGGCTGTCTGGAAATCTTGTGGGAGTATTCCGCGGTATATCAGGTACAGCAGTTTAAACGGGAGCATCATTTGTTTGTCAGTCTTGGGAAAAAACAAACAGGTTTCCGCTGCTCATAGCAGTTCAGCCACTCTCTTATTCCGATCCTGCAGATAATGTTTAACTAAATCTAAGGAACTGAGTCCTTTTTAAGAAGCTACAAATCGCTCAGCTACTCAAGGACTTGCCAAAATTTTATGAAACCCGGAGGTTCATTACTAAGTTCACAAAAACCCGCCACTTATTCTTTATCCTGAGCCAGATTAATCCAGTCAATAACATACCATCCAACTACTCTATGATCCGTTTGAAGATGATCCACGAACCTACGTCTTGGTCTTCTTAGTGGTCTCTTTCCTTGTGGTTCTCCTTACTAAAACCTTTTACGCGTTCGTCTTCTCTTCGTGCGTTCTACATGCTCTGCTTCTTTCATCCTCCTTAACTTGATCATTCTCATTAAATTTGGCTAACATAAAAAGTTTTGAAAACATCTCATTGTGCAGTTTTATCCCCCCCTCCTATTTTTCCCTATACGTTCTTCCGTTAACGTCAGAGACAGAGTTTCATAGCCATAAAAGACTTCAGGCAAAATTATAATTCTGTACATTTTGAGTTTTTACGTTTTCGGACAGCAGACGAGAATATTCATAAGGTATTCATAAATTCCCATCAGTTTGGTAATGTTGGCTACACAGTACAACCAAGCCATAATTCGTACCCAGGTTTCCTGATTTGTATGGGTTTGCTAAAGGTGTTAATCCTTTATTCTTGTAGCTTCAATTTGTGTCATTGATAAAAATTTAATGTGGGCTTCGATCATGATGGATACTGGGGGCTCTTTCCCCGAAGGTAAAGTGGCCGAGGTGTGAAGCTGACCACTCATCTCAAACTAGAGCCGAGGTCAAGGAAACCTGGATCCACTCCCCAATACGTTTTTATGGTGTAGCGCATAATTAGTTAAACACGGAGGCAACTCTAATTTTGCCATAATTCAAGCAGTACGTTCTTCTTGAGAACGAAGTTTCACCCCATTGCCCAGAAAAAGGCTTCAGTTCACCTCAACAAGGAACCGCTGAAGGTTGAGACTAATGGATAGGACTGCCCTGTATCATTTGTGACGTCCCTGGTTCAAGAGTTTTTTTTTTNATCACTCATCTCAAACTAGAGCCGAGGTCAAGGAAACCTGGATCTATACATCCACTCCCCAATACGCTTTTATGGTGTAGTGCTTAATTAGTTAAACACGGAGGGAACTCTAACTTTACCATAATTCAAACAGTACGTTCTTCTTGGGAACGAAGTTTCACCCCAGTGCCCAGAAAAAGGCTTCAGTCTTTCCTTACAGCGAATCAGTTCACCTCAACAAGGAACCGCTGAAGGCTGAGACTAATGGATAGGACTGCCCTGTATCATTTGTGACGTCCCTGGTTCAAGAGTTTTTTTTTTTTTTTGAATATCGTTTGCGCAGATAGGTCTCTTCTTATTTTCCTCAGTTCAAGCAAATTACATGAAAATATTTCAGATTAGGCTACGACCACTTCCTCTCATGAATTTTCAAATTCCATGTTTTTTAATCACATCATATGAGATTATGTTGCCTGATTTACTAATAACGTCGTTATTAATAACTAAATAAATAAACAGGAAATTGATAAACATGCAATGATTTTCTCTCTTTCCCACATCTTCCTCCTCCTTCCCTCCTTCTCTCTTCCTCCTATCCTCAAACGCAGTACCTAATTTTCAAGATATTCAAAAGCTTTCATGGAATCCGAAGGTTTATTACCGTGTTCACAAAAGCCTGTTCCTTATCATTGTCCTGGATCAGTTAAATTGAACTCATATACACCTGAAGATGATATTAAATATCATTCATCCATCTACGTCTACGTCTCCCAATTTGTCCTTTTGTTGCAGGTTTCAGACTAATTTTTTCATGTGTATGCATGTGACTACAGACGGGGTTTGGACTGGAGACTCGATACATTGAACACTTAAACACAACACGTAACAGCCAAGTAATTATAGCGCTATCACTAATCTCCATGCTTTACAAATCATAGATCATGCACTAAGTCCTGTCAGTCTGCTTTCACTAGTCGTTTCCGGGAAACGGAACATAACAACGGCGATTTTCAGCTTCTGCGTTTACATCGTTGCCCCCTGGTTAATACTCTACATTTAACTCATTTCTTCAAGTGACTAAGTCCCAGACTGACGGCCATCCCACACCAGCCTCTTAGTCTTCTCTTCACAGGCTGACTTCCACCAGCTCGCAATCTGTCGCGCTTATAACATCTCAGCAAGGACGGCCCAAAGAACACTGTTCCTCTGTTGCTGTATCCATTGATGTTTATTAAGAATCTGTTTCCTAGTAGCGGACGTTGTTTCGTTGTCTGTTTCACGGTCGCTACCTAGTTACATGCTACAATATGTTGCATGATATTCCCTTCGCTTTCACACCTGCTCTATGTCGCATGATATCCTGCCCAATTGTCCTCGACTTGTGCAAGCCGCAAATCGGATGATCTAAGCATGGACTGGAGGATAATATTCAGATGGATCTTAGACAAATAGAACGAGTGATGGGAAAGACACTTGTAAATAAGCCGATGAACCAGTGTATTTTATAAGAGGCGGAGAATTCCTTGAATAGCTGAGCGACAATCAGCTTCTCAAGAAGGTTTCCTATGCATTGAAGTGTTTGAATCTTTGTGTAAATTGGTTTTAAATTTCCTATATTTTCCATTTGAAAATTCTTATAGTCACTGCTACAGAACAGCAATTCGTGCGTCGTGAGCTGAGTCGCACGAAAATCTCCCATCCATTGTCTAGCAAGACATTCGAAATTCTCACGGCGGTAATTATGAATAGTTCCATCTTCAGGGATGTAACTCCCTGTAGTTCGGTGACAGTCAACCATCATTTTGGAGGAACATGTTACGATGTAGCTGGTATGTTACTTGACTTATTCTTCGAGCCTGAAGATGGAGGCAGTAAGTTACTCCGTAACGTTTGTTGACTTTCGGCAGAAAACTTAGAATTATATCACAGAAGATGTAATTCTTCAAGAATATATGAGTTTCACGTGTTTGAAAACAACATGTAAAAGAAAACACAGTTCCTTAATGAAGAAAATTACTTAGACTTACCAATATGTTTATGGCCGCGCCATAGCTCAAGCGGTTAGTCGCTGGCTTCCCACCGCGGCGGCCCTGGTTCGATCCCGGGTCTGGTCAAGTGGGATTTGTGCTGGACAAAGTGGCGCTGGGGCGGGTTTTCTCCGAGTACTTCGGTTCCCCTGCCAATCTTCATTCCACCAACTGCTCCACAATCACCCTCAGCTATCATCTGGGGCTGGTACAATAGGGCAGAAGTGGCCGCAGTACAAGGGACTTAGTCCCACCCCACTAGCAATAAAAAAAGAAATAATACCAATATGTTTACAATTTTTACTCTCTGTTAGTTTTGGTTTTGCTGATGTTTGTACAAGGCAGCATAAAATTAAAGCTGTATTAGAAATAAATTAATTTTCCATTTATTTCGGAAATGTTTGTTTTCATTCGATTCAGAATAATCTGTTTTCCGTCCACACCGAGGATAATATTTGAACCTAAGAGAAAATAAGTGACAGGAATATAAAACGAGTAGTATTATGAGGGGATTCGAAATTACACGTATAAACTTCGCCAGACGACACTGAATCAAAATAAATTACTATGCTTCTTAATGGTTTGAAATATGTGCACGGTGTTGGCCGGAAAACCTGAAAGAAAGATATAATTTTGGAAGACCTAGGCGTAGATGGGAGAATAAAGTAAAATGATCTTAAAGAAACAGGACAGGAGTCTGTGAACTCTTGTGAACACGATAATGAACCTTCGGCGCCTATAAATCGCTGTCATTCCTTGAAGGCTGGCTGTGAGTTGTTATTAATACCTCAAGAAAAGCTTTATTCTGTAATGTTAAATTGTTACGCAGAGAGTGGATGGAACTGGCTCAGGACTGTGTCCCGTAGTGAGGTTTACCGCATTAAAATTTGGTTTCTGCTACAGTAGAATTCGTTAGGAAATGTGCTGGTATGAAAATCGATTGTTATTGAACACAAGAAAAGTGTGAAGGGTTTTATCATCTGGGATATTACTCCGTGTAGTCTGCTGAAAGCCAACCGACTTTTCGGAGGTGTATATCGTCTCCATCTTCATAACAGAAAAATAAACCAAACAATAAACCTGCACTGCTTGCTACCTGTATCAAGCTGATTTCTCTCTTGACTTATTCTTCAACTCTGAAGATCGAGGCGATATGTTCGACCTAAATGTCTGTTGACTTTCAACGGAATATATCGGAGTTCGAGTCCCGGTAGGATCAAGAATTCTGTTCTCCAAATCGTCGAGATCGGCTCTGGGGTCCACCCAATCTCCTATCGAATGTTTACCGAGGGCTCTATCTCTGGGGATAAAGCGGCAGATGCATGAAGCTGATCACTCACCTCCTGTTAGTGCTGAAGTAAAGAAAATATGGATCCATACATCCACTTTCCCATACACCATGGCGTAATGCTTAATTTGTTGAACACAGGGACAATGTTACCCTTTACTTTTACATGGCGTTATGTCCCAGAATTCTTCGTAACTACCAGTGTGAGAAGATCAAATCTAAATACGAAATTTATTGTTGCTTACGAATGCGATTGCACTAACTGAATGCATATTTCATACGTAATTTGTCATGTTTTATGAAACATAAATTTGCATGAGCAGTAAGCTAAAGTAATACTTCTTTAAGCGAATGTGATAACGTGAAAGAATAAAGAGGAATTGGAGGTGTACCGTTAAGTTCACACATTCGAAACCTCAGAGCTAGATGGAGGTAAGTAATAAGCTGCACGCGTCTGGAGCTTTATATCGGAGGAAGGAACCCCGATATTTATTGGTGGTAGGCCCAGTGAGTCTTGAAGTCGGTCTGGAAGTGTTGGTTCAGCCGGGACTGAACTCAGGTTCTCCGGTTGTATAGCCCATATCCTAGTCAGTACCCAGATTTAGCCACCCCGGATCTGAAACACGTTATATACGTAGCTGGCATGAAAGTGTTCTGAATCCGACATGGAACGGTATGCCCTCTCAGAAGCATCGTAAATATGCCTTGTTTCCACCGACCCATTTCAAGCGAAGTATGAGTATAATAAATGCCTGGTTGCTGCCGTGTTTAGTGGCAATTTGTGGAGCGCTTCCTCTCCATCTGACTCCCAGTCAGGAGATGTTTGTGTCCACCACAGAGATATATTGGCCAGGGTGAGTGGCTTACTCTTTGCACGCACGGTTACAAGCTTCATATAAGACTGTTTAGGTTTCCCTAAGTGCCTTTAAAAGACACAAAATCTTCTATTAATCCTCAGAGACAAACTCTGATACATAAGGATGAAGTAATTTCACTTGCTGTAGACTTTACGCAGCAAATGTAATACTGCTTTACAAATTTGAAAGTCCTTGAATATTTTCTTACTACTGAAAAATTACGATGTAATAGCAATTCGTGTCGTGTAAGGATTTACCGTTCAGAGAGTAGGTATATTCTTTAAGAATTTTAATCAACACGGTTACTTTTAAAAAGGTTGAAGTGGGTGGTACGTATTTATAGCAGACGTGGTCGCAAATTACTCTATCAAACGATAAATTGCAAACCATCGAGGATTTCAAAATGAAATTGAATCAGAAAATAGTGCCGTATGTATGGGTTCCGAGCCATATTTTGGAAATCTATAGCACGATCAAAATTATTAGTTTAGTGATAAATAGAAATTTATTCAAAAGGAAGTTGTGTGGTTATCATGCGGTATAACAATTGGATGTTGCGAGCAGAGGACATTGGTTGTAGCGACCAGTGAGATCAAGTGAACAAGTTTATTTCCAGCAACCTTCGAACTGGAGCAAGTAATGTAATACCGAGATAATGATCCCTTGGGGGCAGACAAACTGAAAGTACATTGGCACGCCACGTCACGGAAATTTCATTATTTAAGCATTTAGAACCCTCCCGAAAATTAGGAGCAGTGCGATATGTCTTCAGTTATTTAGTATGGGAAGTCATGCTGTCACTCGACTTAAGCATCAGTCTCCAGTTCGAATCTCTTCTCCTGGGTGTTTGAAGTCTAGGCACATTTAGCTGAATCTGTATCACATTTTCATTTCATGAACAACGGAATTTATCTCCAACCGAAGATTGCTCTGTGAGCTAAACCACTCTCGAACGACGCCTAACCCAGCAACTCCGGAGCCACCTGAACAGAAATCCGCTTGGCTCGCCTGTAAGCAGTTACTTTACTTGGAGGGTCAAGAGCCCAGCGATCCCCAGACAGGGATAATTCAATAGTATCATAGCTCAGAAATGGTTCTATTGGGAGTTCTTTATGGTGAAAGTGATGAAAAGCTTGACATTTAGGGTTCTTTTTGTTGTTGTTGTTGTTGTTGTTGTTGTTGTTGTTGTTGTTGTCACAAAACTATTCAAAAACGCCAACATAAAGATAACTTTCAAAACAGCTCACTCTATAGGTAAATTAGTAAATGAAAAACGAGAAGCAACCCCCTGTTAACAAAGTGGGATATACAAAATAATCTGCCAAAGCTGCCATAAAGTATACATCGGCCAAACTGGTAGAAATCTAACAACAATGTATAAGGAACAAATAAGCAGCATAAGACTAAACAAAGACGAATCGGCATTTGCCCAACGTTTACTAAATAAACGTCACCAGTACGGACCGATTACGGTAATCATGGAAATGGTTGAGAATGACAAAAAAGGGAGCATCATGAACATAAAATGTACTCGGGGAAAACCTGCGCCACTTTGTCCACCACAAATCCCACTTGAGCAGACCCCGGGATCGAACCCGGGCCGCCACGGTGGGGAGCTAGCGACTAACCGCTTGAGCTATGGCGCGGCCCTTGTGAAGACTGAGAATCCTAGTGCGTGTGTAAAAGTGAACTGTAAATTGTGTAAATCAGCGACAGCGCCGTATTTCTTGTAAGCATGAGTTGATTGTGTAAGGTGTTAACATATCTGTTCACCAATCCAAACACAGTCTAAAATCACCCATACACGTGACAATATCATCATCACAAACTTTTAGAGCTTAAGCACAAATTCGAATGCAATTTTATATGCCTTAAAAGTTATTTTAGCAGTACTGAAAAAATGATGATGGATAAAAATGATGTGAATATTCCCTTACTTGTGAGCAGTTACTTTTCATTTCTGTGGAGTAACGATAACATTGGGACAGGTTAAATATTGCTAGTCCTGTAACAGTCTGCAACATACAAGAATTTCCTATAATACGATTCCTGTGCTCGAAGGGCATGGAAGTTAGTGGGACTTACGGAAAACTGACAGTTCTTTATGGTGATACCTGTAACAGCCCGTGGGAAGTTTATGAATGGGCGAGAAGGCGCGTAGTACGTGCAGTAGAAATGGAGTACATCAATCAACGTATTTGAGACAACCAGGCCATCGGTGCTGAAAAACTGGCACCTGAAATGGCCCTCATACGTGAAAAATTTCTGTCTGTGAATGGAGAACATTACTCAGAACATACCGCGAAAAGTGCAGTTTCGGACTAAATGCACTCAACGTCAGAGCAGTCATTGCCCTCGTTCTTAGATCTAGCCGTACTCAGCAGAATGCACAGTGAATTTGGTCGATTCCGCTAACTGTAATAACGCTCTAGGGATATGTATTGATTAATAAAGGCCTTAGTTACAGTGCGTCACCCTATATTCTTCCCACAATGCAGACGTAACCACTACCATAATTCTCGCGTGAAAACCAGCGGCAGGTTTGAAAATGCAGCCTGTGCCTAAAGAAGTAGAAATATAAAACTGGTACGTGATTGCGCATAGTATTGTCGACTTGGATGTGGCGCCGTGCAGTTTGCTTGACTTACTTCTCAGCCCTGAAGACGGATAGTATATTCCTTCGAAACTTCGGGAAACTTCTCTCACCCTACACGACGTCATATGACAGAAAATAGCGCTATTCATGTTGTAACGGATCTGATCAACGCGTTGCCAGGCAGCAGCTCTGTAAACACGGTATATTACGCAATAATAGACTATTCTTTATGGGGTCCGCTCCGCGATCATTGCTATGCGATGGTTCGGTAAACAGATTTTAACAATAGAACTGAGTTTTCTGTGTGGTCAGTGCTCGGGATATATAAAGAGATTCCCAAGAATAATAAAGAGAGTGAGTGACAGAATTCTGAATTCTTCGTAGGAGACAGCCACGGAAAGTTCGTCGTTGACTGTGAAGATCCTTCGATGTTAGCAGCCGCTACTTACCAATGTGTAGTTACGATAAATTAACAGAGAGAAGAAGTGTGCTGTCGTTGTAGCGATCTATAGAGTGAGACTGCTATAGTTCCTGCCTCTTAACTGTGGTACCAATAGAGGGCCAGTGCGTGTGTAAATCAGCGATAGCGCTGTATTTGACTGTGATTAAGAGAACTTGTAAATGAGGTGCTAATGAATCCAATCATCCGAACTAGAAACCGCCATTTTTGTCGTGCGCACCACTCTACGCGTGACAACATAAAATTGTAATTTTACATGTTGTTTTATATGGGTTTCAATCTTGACCTCTATTCCAAAATAGAGGAATACATTAAGAATGCTTAACAAAAACTGACCAAGGGCTTATTTGGATCTGAGAGCGGAAAATTAACGGGAGGATGGATAAAATTATAGAATAACTGGCTTCGTAATTTTTATTTTAAGAAACTGTTCTTCCGGGCGACGAAATTAAGTAGTACGAGATGGGAAGATATGTAGCACGCGAGGGAGATAGGTGGAAATCTCTTAAAAATTTAGTGCAGTGTAACCGTCCATTCTGACTGGAGGAGTGTTGTGTGAGAATTAAATTTTGTATTAAGTTAAGATTAACAATATTACAAACAAAGAGATCCGGCAGATAGCCAGCTCTTACACGCGGAAGGGACATAGTTCAAGTTTTGCTATGTGAACAGGAAGTAACATCTGGTACTTTCCTAGAATTCTGGCAGTTTCAGCAACGTCGGAAAGGCTTTGAGAAAATGAGAGCTGACAGCTTGGGACAGCGATAACTTAGAAGTGGGACGGCCGGAGCCTCACACCCTGACTGTAATGCATCAAGGGGCTGTCATCCTTAGCGTCAGGTCAGCATCTGCCAGAATCACATAGCAGAGCAACATGATTGGGAATTCAAAATTTAGGGAACCTCCTAGTTTGAAGAATTAACCAATGGTAGAAGTGGAGGAGTGGATTTCTCTTGGAGTCTGGGGTTCGTGGACCTCAGAATTCAGAGAGGGGGCATTCCACCTCGAGGAGTCTTGACACTACTTTCGGCAAAGTCGGACACTAAATTTACCACTACGGCCCTTCCGTAAAATAGTATAAGTACAGTTCAATTCAATAGTATTAAAAAATTCAGTTGTATGCAGAAAGCTGGAAGGGATTAAAGGACTTCTAAGTGCAACCGTCGAAAGGTGGGTGATTGTAGTGAAGTGTTCTTCCTGCCCTGTCCGAGCCAGACCCTTATAAGACCCTGGGATAGGAACCCAGCTCTACTGATTAAAGTAAAGAACCCAAAGAAGTGAGCGGTGGTGGAGTGGCGCACAACGAAAAGGGCACAAAGGAAGTGAGCGGTTACAGCAGCAAACTGAGTGAAAGCGGTTTCTTGGGAGACGAATGCTTAAATTGGAGGATAATATTAAGATGGATAATATAGAAAGAGACTTTGGGGTTTTTATTGGATTTGTCTGGCTCAGGTTTAGGTCTAGTGGCATATTCTTGTACACACTGTTTTGAACTTTCCTTTTCGAAGAATGGTGCATTCTTTTTTTTTTTTTTTTTTTTTTTTGTAGTCTGAGCGAATAGTAACTTTCCAAGAGCTTCTCAAGAGAATTAGTTCCTTGAAAAGACATCCAGCTGTTAAACACTACTTTCCTTTCTTCTTTAATAGCGCGAACTCGTGAAGATTATGAATCAGCATATTTTAGCTAGAAATTTACACAGATTTAATTGCTCCGAAAATTGCATAATTCCGCTGTAAATCTCCTTCAGTCTCATTCAAGCATCCTTTGTGCTAAATAGAACGTTCAGAGATTGTAATGTAGTTAGAAGTTTCAATTCGCTTCTTGTCTGTCTGAGTGAATCCAGTGCAGATGATTTCCGCTGAAGTTTTCTGGAACTTCCGCCAGGAGTTTTATGGAACCGAGTTCTCCTTCTGTAGCGTCTTGTAATTGCAAAAGTTGCTTGCTTCCAAACCTAGTACGCGATGAACTTGGCTCGTTTACATCTACCTTCATTAAACTCCCCCATCAGAAGCTGGGGAGTCAGCCGAATCTATTATTGATACGATGTATTTTTACTTATAAATTTAAAATTGTTGTCGATTTATTTCAGAATTCATATGTCAGTCAGATAAAGCTAAGTTACTGTTTTGTGTACGGGTACAACAACATGAAATCACATAAGGCAAGAACGCAAATCTCCACTTGACTGGAAAACGGTACTGAATTAACATGAAGGTGAAGGTAAAGTCGTCCCTGTGCTCAACGAATTAAGCACTATGCCATACAGGCGTATGGGGGAGTAGATGTATAGATCCACATTTTCTTGACCTTGGAACTAGTTGGAGACGAGTGGTGAGCTTCACGCCCTGGCCGTTTATCAGCGGGGAAAGAGCCCCCGGTACCGGTACCCATTTGAAAGGAGGCTGAGTGTGCCCTAGAGCCGGTCTGAACGACGTGGAGAATAGAAAATTCTTGACCCTACCGGTACTCAAACTCCAACTCCTCTTTCGTTCAGCCCGTAGCCCGTCGCTCTATAGACTACTTTCTCCCGGCTCCACTGAATTAACAGTCTGCAGTATTTGCTCTCTGTTTCTTTAGTCTTGCTTCTGTTTTCGGGTCACATTTGATGCAGAATAAACAGATGCGAAGCTGACGAGATAAATATAAGGCAACCATTACACTTTCTTCGTACTGAAATGTGAGATTTATGTATACTACACATATTGTGTTTTTATTCTTTCTTCGAACCAACGATTATGCCGTTTGGCATCTGCTCCGAGACTAAGAATTAATCTTACTATCTTTTCGCAGGGTTTGGCACTTCCATAACTTGCATGAAAATGTTCCTTCCCTCTCTTTCTATCTCGAGGCTGATGCGTTTCGGCGGAGCTAGAAGTGGTTTGTTGCCAGATTTCAGTTTTGCATTAGACCTCTTGTATTTCGGGTGGTCACCTTTAAGGAAGCTCCCCTACCCAAAATTAAGATGGGAAATTGGTGGTATCTGCTACAAGAGCACAAGAGTGTCTATGTGTGATTATTAATGCATGAGTGAGCCACTTTGTGATGCTTCTTGCATCAGAACACTCCAGTTTCAGCTTAATCCTGTCTTGTTCTTGGCCCTCCCCAAAATCACGGGAATACATTTTTATCTTCAGAAAATATTTCGATGTTCTGATGTACTGACTTGGAGGAATCTGAGATTGCATTTGATGTGACGTTCGATTTTTTTAATAAATACGTGCCCCTCGACAAATTAATTTTTTAAGAGTTAAAGCGGAGGAACTGAATACAAAATTAAGAAAATATTTGTAATTCGAAGGAGATTACATTGAAAAGCCACCTATGGGAGTTTACTATTATAGACGGAATTGAAAAAAGATGTGAGGAACTCTGTAAAAAGTTCTTCCGATTAATTTTGAGTCAAAACCCAGCAAGGTGGTATAGCGGTAAGGTTTTAAGCTTATATTCGTTAGGCGTTCTGTTCGAGTCTCAGTCTGGGCACTGACTATCCTGACGGAGGCCTTATTTGTTTTTGTTTGTTTGCCTTCAAATATATACAGAGTCATAAAGTAAGGGAAGAAATATCTGAGTCTCCGAACAGGCTCTGATGTCGTAATTTTTGGTTTTAGAGAGTAAAGGGAAAATGTATGTGCTAATATATTAATTATATAATTTGATTTCTCGTTAGAGAAGCATAACCTAACATTTTATTATTGCATGTGAATTTGATGTTTGCTTACCATAAGGTAAAAATTTATGATAAACCTAATAAATAATAAGTATTTAATTTATAACTTCTTCTGCCAATCGAGTCTCTTAAGTATATATTTTATATACAGTAATTTTAAACTTATTTGTTCATGTCAACTCAAATTGGTGTACTACGTAATATGTACACGGCCTGAAAGCCTTCTGTTCGGCGTCTCCTTTCCGTGTTTAATTCAAGAGTGCTTCCTTTTGGAGGCCTGTAAGTAGACTTCCAGCTAAGGCGATCGCTGTACATACAGATGTATGTGTACGATTTGAGGTGCTCATGCTGTGAATATTAATATTATTTTATATAACGCCGTGTACGCTTGTAATAATATGGCTGGCTACATGTCGTCTTGTCTCAGAAGACTGTCATCTTAACAGGCCTACATGATGTCTCAGACATTGAGAATATAAGAAGCTGAGCCACAGAAGCGACAGACAGTGCTTATACTGGATAGAAACTTCAGTACCTTACAGATCCAAGCCGTCTTGCAGCTCTGTGGAGCAGAGCCAGTCATGAGAGTAGCTTTTAGCTCTTAAGTAGTCAGGAAACTCGCTATCCTTCATCTAGCACGAAGGTCTACTAAGTGGTACTCTTCATAAAAACTAAAATATTATTATGAAAACAGGAGGAAATGCGATCAAAGTTTATGAAAGTAATATCATTACGTAACATTATGTTCTATGTGGTTTGTTTAACGACGATATCAAGATAAAGATGTAGTTCTGCATGGGTGTGAAACTTGGTTTTTCGCAGTAAAACAATAACATTGATTGAGAGTATATTAGAAAGGGTGCTGAGGCGAATATTTGGACCGAAGAAGGATGAAATGGTAGGAGATTGGAGAAAACTGCATAATGAGAGCTTCATGACTTGTAATCTTTACCAAACATAATTAGAATGACCAAGCCAAGGAGTGTTAGAAAGGCGGGGATGTGGCACACACAAGGAAACGAGAAATGCATACAGGGTTTTATGGGCAAGCCAAAAGATGTTGATTAATTCTCGAGTAACTGAGCGACTGGCGACTTCTCAAGAAGGACCCAGCTGTATGAAATTAGTTACTTAGTTGGCATCAAACTATAGAGCGTCTAACGACAGGGTAACTCGTGAATAATGACGTTGTACAGATTTGGAAACAAGTGATAACAATCTGGTCGAGATACAAACCAGGAATTTTCCAGGGGAAGCCAAGAAAATCCTCAGTCAGGATAGGAGATGTCCCTGTCGAGATTCGAATTGAGCACATCTTGACTGCAAATTTAGAGCGCTACAGCTACACGAACCTACTTGGTATCATTATGATGTGGCCTTGCTGTTTAAAATTAGCTTTCTTACTACACTCATATTGCTTTGCAATATGCTGTAGAACAATTTGCTAATATAAGCCTTGTGACTACACGCTTAGGTTTTTATTTTCAGTAATCGAGAGTAACTCAGAAAGTGAATTGCTTTTTATTTGCTTCATGAATGCCACCGTTTCATTTCTTATTTTTACTTAAACCAGCTGAATAACCCCATTTTGGTATTTCGCTCAGCTTTAAACATATTGTTTAAAATAAACATCCAAAAGAATTACTGGATTTTGGACCTTTTTCGTCATCCGGTTTTCTAGAGAATAGAAAACACGAAGTTCCTGAAACTGGATCCATTTCCGTCCTCAGGTGAAGCGAGGAGAACACACCTACTCAGTTTTTCCCCTTTTCTATTCCTTAAAATACAGGACGATGATAAAAGACTAAAAACCCAGTAATTTAGTGTGTTATACACCATCGACAGAACCATTTACAAACAACCAAAGTTTGTAAGATTTGAGGCTTTCACGGCGGTGACTATGAAGAAAGCAGTCTTCTGGGNAAAAGTTTATTTAAATACAAAAGTAAAATAATATAAGACATCACATGCACGTCATTGATTTCAGGAGAAATTCATGCAAAGTTTTAACCAGGAAATAAGAAAGCAAGGCCTTCACATAGGCCGAAGGTACTAAGTGCATCTTAAGGATCTAGGTATGAGAGCGTGAATTTGATTCATCTGGCAATAAGAGGGACCAGTGGCAGGATCAAGTAATCAGGGCACTGAAACTTCTGGGCTCCATGAAGGTAAGGGTAGATTTCGTGACTACCTGACGGCCTATTGGATTCTCAGTGTAGGTTCAACTCGATGAAGTTTCTTGTCAAAAATGTCTTAGCACTAAAAAATGAAATTTCTCCGATTTAGAATGCAAAAATCCCTGAAGATTACGACCTTCTGAAATGTGAAGCTGTGTGTTTTATTAGACGCGCACAAATATTTCGGAGGAAACTGCTACCGATATTCTGTACTCTGTAGATGGAGAATGTATGTTCTTCAGAAACGTTTGTTCCTGTCTACCAAACTACGCAGCGTCATCATATTCCAGACGACAACAAACATCATGTCATCGACATGAAAATCCCAGATGTGCAGGATACCCCCTCTCCGTAACGATGTTGGGTGAACTGTATGCTTTCTTTTTTATATTTTAGTTTCACTTGATACAACAAATGTTACTTCTAACTGCAGAAAAAGGCATCGGTGAAGCTGTTTGTCCTTACTGAAACTTTCGTGCATAATGTGTTTGAAGAGCAAATTTAATTGCAAAATGCAAACAGTTGGACTATTATTTTCATAATTACAATTCGGTAACTTATTCATAACAGCGATAATGAAAACTCGTCCAGATGTGTTCTCCCGTGAGAAATAAAAAAACTCACAAGTTTGTAAACAAGACTAGTGGCAATGCATAGTTCGGACTCTGCATTGCCTTACCTATGTAACTACGAGTAGCTATCTACATGGGCGCGTTTCTTGCTGCCGTGGAGTTTTTGAATGGCGTTTTTAGAATTTCAAGTTCTCACAGCGGCTCTTATGAAGAGTTCCATCTTCTGGGATATATCACCGTGCATTCCGTTTGAAAGCCAACCTACATTTCGGAGGAACATGTCATTTTTATCTTCAGTGTCGAGAAATAAGACAGGCAAGAAACCAGTTGGACTTCCAACCTGTTTTCTCGCTGGTTTCTTGTTTGACTCATTCATTGACTCTGAAGGTGGAGGCGATATATTCCTCCGAAACGTCGGTTGAGTTTCAAAGGACTTTAAGACGTTATAACCCATTAGATATAACTCTGAAAAAAGTTGCTCCAATTCGAAAATAATCCCTGCACTTCCCTGTAAATACTGAGGAGAATCACGGAAACTTCATGCTATGCCGGGATCTTTGGTGCCGTAATGTTGGCTAGATGCTATAGTTCACATTCACTGACCCTTGCAGTTTGTAGGCCTTTGTTACAAGACACCACATTCATTTATGTAAGTTTATACGGATTGTATTATGTTGCTTAGTTAAAAGCAGCGCGTAAAATAATATTCAATAGATCTTTGCGCTCTTAGAGTGTAAAGCTGATAGTCCCGCTGGCGGAGGTTCTCGTGTTATCTTAACAAAGGAATTGGAAGGAGCCCACAAGACATCAGGTCTTACAAAAAACTGTTTTTATTTGCTCACGTGAATGTAGGTTATTAATTCTAACAATAAAACGCTATTAAATTAAATAGGTTACGGAAATCGAGTTGGGAGGAAATAATTACTGGAGTCCCACATTGGAAGCACGACAAGGAATTGTTTGAAATAAGACACCCCTCTCCACGTCGTCATGTTTTCCTTTTCACCGCGTGTCTGAATAAGTAATGCAATTACGGGATTTCTCCCGCATGCAAATATTCAACCGACCCAGTCATCAAGTTTCGCACTTAGCGCGGAGGAAACCGACCGAGTGCTTCTGTTGCAGCCGCGCCGTCTTCCAATCTCCCGTTGACAGATATGACTATCGATTTGTTAGATTCAATTTGCAACAAATTGCCACTTTGCATCCGAAGGTGGGTCCGCATTCTCACAACGTAGTGTTCCGCACACGCTGTTATCCTGGGATGACGAGGCAAGGTGGTTTGTTTACAGTTCTTGTGTAACCTTATAAAGCACAGTTGTAATTATACGTACCACGTGTTTTAAGATTGAAAATTATATGTTTTGGCCACAAAACGTATCTAACGATTTCTTGTGATTCATAAAATAAACAAACTATTTCCTCAAACAGCATTAACTGATTCTTTGTAATTTAGACACGGGTTGTTTTCTATGAACTGCCTCTGTGATCTAGTGGTCAGAGTTCCTGACAACAGATCCAGAGGTCCGAGTTCGATTTCCGGCGCTACCAGATTTTCTGAGAAGTAGTGGGTCTGTGATGGGGTGCATTCAGCCTCGTGAGGATAATTGAGGAGATATTTGAAGGAAATAGCGTTTCGGGTCTAGAAAACCGAGATTAACGGCCGTGGGGATCCGATGTGCTGACCACACCACACCCTCTAGCCTCTAAATTTGGCACTAACTTCGCTCGGTCGGTATAGTTTGCCTGAGGACTACAGGCCACGGAGTTTGTTTTTGTTTTTATGAAGCACTAAGCGAATTTTTAATAGTATTTGGATTAACTTCAGGCTTTAAATAGTTAATACAATATTCGGTTTGAAGAGGACTTAAGTAGGTTAGGTAACAGCTGTTCAGTTTCGTACAATGTCACATAATAAACAAGCGCATATGGAAAGTTCTCTGCAGCGTGTAATTATTATGACTCGTGTTAAATGCAGAGATTTGATGGTCCTTTACCGTCGAATGGTAAGATTATAAAAGGGCAGATAAATGTATGGGAGGAAAGGCGTAGGTCTTTTAAACTTCGTAAAGTTAAGTTTTTTTACGCGTTTCCTATCCAGAATGGAGTGAAACAAGGGACTATGTGTCACAATTGCTTCTCAGTTTTCTTCTAGATCAAGTTTATAGGAAGTTGAAAGAAACAGTTTCAATTATAACTGAACGGAATAGTTCAGTATCTGACATTCTCATTCTGTTAATTATTTGCATGAAAATACATGCTGCATAAAGAATAGTGTTAAAACTATATTTAGCGCTAGTATGAACCTTGGTATAGAAGCAGACACACAGAAGCTAGATACCTCATATCTTATCATCAAAATGCAGAGAAGAATCATAGCACAAAAATCAATGGAAACAATAGTCCAGAGCCGTCATTTGGTAACGACAATGAGGAATCAGAATCACACTTATTAGATGTTAAAAATAGATGCATGCTACTATTTACTGCATAATCTTTTGTTTCTCCATTTGCTATCTTGAAATGAAACAGGTCTAAGATATCAAATATTCTGTTTTCACTATCATGTATTTCCCTGCACAATAAAATAATAATGATGCTGCGTGAGATATTGGTAACAGTGCGGCTATAGAATGCTTGGCGCGTTCGTCAAAGGTGCTAATTTTGTCGACAAATGGATTTGCCGAGAATAATTTCTTTGTCGTCAGTTGTTGTCATTTGCATTAAAATGCTCATTAAAATGAGGTACTGGGAACCTGCATTTTATGTTCGGCACTGGATGTTTTCATCAGTATTCTGTCTAAACGGTACCTTGGCTACTTCCTCTGGGGTAAAGCGGCAGGGGCATAAAGCTGACCACTCTTCTCCATCTAGTGCCTAAGTCAAGAATGGTGGACATATACTTCCACTCCCCCATATGTCCTTATGGAATAGGGCTTAACTAATTAAGAAGCACAGGGACAACTTAACCATCTACTAGAAATTGTGATATTGTAATGACTGAATTACAAGTATGCTGAGCCACTCTATGTTACTTTTAATTTCACTGTGTTAAATTCGTTATGAATATCCTTGTAATTGTCATGTCCTTTTCAAATGCAGGAACTTCTCCAAATTTAAGTAATAATAATGTTCTTTTTTTTAAATATGGCTAAATCTTCACCCGTTAACCAAGGCTACCACACCCAATAGAAGGTCCAATGACGAGACAACTGCACCTGAAATCTACATCCGTTTAGCCTCACAAATCACTTAACCTCAAATTCACTGTCACAAATACCACACACAAGAAACAAGTGCCCCGGCAACAGAACTACACCTGATACCTGCATAAGAGAGAGAGGCAGTATCCAACATACAAAGAAACTTTTGATCCTACTTTTAATTAATTCGAGATTCAAATTTGTAAAATTTAAAATTTCAATTTTAGTTCTAATCGGTACTTCATTCTAAAGAGGAAAATTAATTGAAAAAATAATACGAATAATATACCAGAAGATGGTCATGTATGGTCAAAAAATTTTGTTTTAATAATCTGAGTAAGCGCAAAAAATGCGATAGTAAAACAGTAACCGCACATCCAGAGAACATGTATCAAACTTTCATTATAAGACTAAAATCCTTATCAGATTACTTAATCAATTCAATAGCATTCTGAGATAGAATATTGCCAGTTCATATATAACTATTGTATTGTTTTAAGAGGCAGTGTTCCAGCATAACGCGTCTACAGATTGCCTATAGAAGCGATTCTGAAGTGCGGCCACCAGTTTATGTATGAATAGCTCTGCAAAGAGCAGAAAAGACACCCTCGAAGTACTGAAGTATCTTTTCTAAAGCACATTAAGTAAACTGAACACCTGAATGACTTTACACGCTGCCGTAATTAAGCCGCTTCAGGTACTTCAAAATGTCCACGTGAAATTGTTAATTAAAGCTGAATTCGGCCAAGGATATTCTTTACCTAAGAACCGCTACTCCACAGAGACAGCCTCAAGCAGTGTAGGATTGAGGCTGACACGCTAAGCAACTGTCTCTAGCAGCAAGTACCAAACCAGGCAACTTCGTTACTTCTTACGAACCGCGAATAATCACAGTTCAAAATAGAATATTTGGGCACATTCGAAATTCCTGTGCATATTTTCTTCTTCTTTTATATATGTGGGGCAGTCAAATGAAAACGGGTCAAAAGCCAAAACATATTAAAGAACATTTCTTGCCTCAAAAGTAATCTCCAAAACTGTTAATACATTTAGCCCACTAGGATCCTTGAAAAAAAAAAAACTTGAATGCATCAAGGACAGTTGCTGTAGTTGTAAGAAATTTGGATTTTGTATAAAGTATATATTACAAATATTATATATTTATGTATTTTAAAAATCAAAACACCCAATGTAATAGTAGTTTCTAAAAGTATTAATGTTCCCTCTGATGATGATCTATAGGGACCGAAACATGTTAGGGTGCTAAGAGTTGAAGTAGTAAAAGCTTCAAGAGTCACACTGGATGGAATTGTTTTACCATTTGTAATCCTTAAAAAAGCTTTTGGGCCGTCTACGGAACCACATCTTTACCCAGCCACACACGTCTTCGTCCGATGCAAACCCATGTCCGCGACCGTCTCTCTTCAGGTCTCCAAAAATGTGAGAATCACATGGGAGAGATCTGGGCTGTAGGGGAATATTGCAGCACCTGCAAGATGATAAAATATCGACAACGTAAAGATATAAGAGGAAATGATTAAGTAAATAAAGATAGAATTTAGATCGATTGTGGATCCTGTCTATTACTAAACTGGCACCAGGAGCTTGTAAGTGGCTACTAATTTCTATCCACCATGAAGTAAAGTTATTCCTATCCACCTGTTCTCATTGAGCAGTGGCTCTTTGGCAGAGGGGCACATCCACCTTCTGTTACAATTACCCTTAACATGGACCTCGCGTGCCGTAGCAGCATATTCTCCGAGAAGGCAGTGAGACGGGTTCTCTGCCTTCCAGGGTTCCTGAATAGTATACTGTGTACGATGGTTGAAATTCGGATATCCAGTAGAATTATATATTTCAATTTATAACCAAATATTTAGGGTAATTTAAACAGAAATAAGCATGATTTCATCTTCATGATCCAATAAATATATGTAAGATTTGAGGATTTCACGGCGGTGACTATGAAGAAATCCGTTATCTTGGAATTGGTGCCGTGTAGATATTATATTAACCGACGTTTAGGAGGAACATAGCGCCTCAACATTCCTCCGAAACGTCGGTTAACACTATCTACACGGCGCCACATCCCACAAAACGGGGTTTTTTTTCCAATAAATATATATTTAGTAACATATCCTTGTCTGCGGTTTTTATCAATAAGCATTCCCAATTCTTCAGGTTTTTCCTAAGTAACCACGTATTACCATCATGCTCGTAATTTACACAAAAAAACTTTCAGCGATTATGGTTATGTGAAGTTTCATATGTCCAGGTACAAGTTTTAACATTTGTTCCAGTATAACGGTACGTTTAAATGTATTGCTACCGCCATATTTTTTATTTGCGTTTGACAGTCTACAAGATTATAACTTCGAGATAAGCGTAGCACATCTTTGCAAGTGCTGTTAGAATACAACAGCAAATTATGCTCGGAAAAATAAATAATTTACCATGACATTTACACTGTAATTAAGGACATATATATTATCACAATTTTCATTGGTATAATTTTGTTGCAGTACAGCGGAATTTTTATCTATTGTATCCTCTGCACTCTTTGTTTAATGAACTCATTTCATCACTTGGCAAAATATTGTATTGCACAAAATTATCATAGCGCACACACAATGAGCGTGGTTTAGCATAGGACATGTGTGTGCTCATAAAGTTCTGCACCATAATTTAAAATTTACAGACCACAAAATAAAATCTTTGTCAGAATGTTTCTAATTCCTCTAACAAATATTAATATCTGAATCAGCGTGTGAAATGTAAATGTTCCCTAACCCCCCATAAATATATCATTTCTCCCAGAATTTAATAATTACCTGCTGGTCTTCTCCATGTTTCTCTTCCTAGATAAGTAATTTCATTACGAGCAGGCTACAGATGACAAGTTCTTCTTAATATGCTACTAATGACTTGCTTGATGGCACTTGATTTTGTGTGCATGGAAGAGACGGTCATGAGTGCAAATGGCCTTTAAAGTCCGCGCTCTCTAGAACTCTCGTCGCCACGTGTTTCACGGCATGTAGAAAGACGTTCTTTCACAAATGCTATTCGAAATCTGAATCAACAGCAAACACAACTTCGGCACTATTTCTGTGCATGATGAAGTACATGGTTCGAGTTTGGTCAACTGGAACACACGTATGGAGCGTATCACAAATTTGTGTTCATGAAGATACACAAATGAAGAATCAGCCACAGTTTGTACAGGTTTTCCTCTCTTTAACACATACAGCATTTAGGTAGCTGGGATGGGTCTAGAGGGTCTAGAGAGTCAGATGGTAAATGACCTTGACAAGGCCGCGCCATAGCTCAAGTGGTTAGTCGCTGACTTCCCACCACTGCGGCCCGGGATTCGGACCCAAGACCCCAGCTTCCGAGAGAGGCAAACAGTACATGCTTTAGACCTCTGGGCCACCGTGACCGGGTTTTGAGATGGTAGCAATGCGTCATTCCGAAACGTCGATAAAATACAGAACAACTGTGCTGGGTGCTGGCTTGGATTATTCTTCTACAATGAAGATGGAGACAGTAGATTTGTCTGAAGCGTAGGTAAACTCTTACTAGGCTACACGGCGTCATATCCCGAAAGGCAGTACTTTCATATCCGCAGCAGCGAGAATTTCAAATCTCATGAGTGAAGTTAATTGCTCCATGTGTTCTGATTTCCAGCGTTTCGGAATCTGGATTGGATGATGACAGTTTCGGAAACATAATTAGTTTCCGGCGTTTGAAGATAGAGCCCTTCACTACTGTGACAAAGAGCAGCTGCCTGTTTCTAGCGGTACTGCTTGTTGCATGTAACAGGAGATAATGGTAGTGGTGTGAGCACCCAGCTCTACAGAACTTTATATTGTGCCACGCCTTACCCACGTTTGAGAGCTCTGCGGACTCATAAATCAAAACCCGTGCATTACAAACGTGCGAGACGCACTCAGAGATTGATAAAATATTTGACGATATTTAAAACAAATTCGCCTGTATTTAACAAATAATGAAATAGAATTGGTACGCGTTCACAATATAATGACAAATTTCTCTTCATATTCCATGTTATAATTAGATTTCACATTACTTTTCGCAGCATGTATTTTATATATTTATCTACTCATCCCATTCCGACAGATTTTTCGTAATGTCTTACTTTCCATTTTGTTAATGTAGCGAAAGGGATAGTATCGGTTTGTAAGGGAAGATCATATTTGTGTTACTTCTGTTTCGACATTGTGAATTTCAGAGTCTAGCCGAAACAATTCTGCTATGTTAATTGTAAGTTACATTAATTCAAATACATACATGTATTTAGAAAAAGAAATTAAACTTCTTAAAAAAACTATAAATGACTCACTTCTCAAAATACTTTCACAATTCCGAACATATAATGAAAAACAAGTCATTTATATTTCTAATATCTACGCGCAGTCGGTATAACGAGTGACTATGAGCTTGACGATCGAGGGGTCGCAGTTCGATTCCCGGTAGGTTTAAGAATTTTCTCCTCTCCATGTTGTTCAGACCTGCTCTGGGGTCCACAGAAAACTCCTATCTAATGTGTACCAGGTGCTCTTTCACCGGAGTTAAAGCGGCAACAGCATGAAACTAACGACTCACCTTCAGCTAGTGCTGAGATCAAGAAAATGTGGATCAATACATCCACTCCCCCATACGCCTTCACCCCGTAGTGCTTAATTAGTTAAACACAGGAATAACTTACCTTACCTTACTGACTATATGTATTAACTATCCCCATGGAGCAGAGTTTTCCTCAGGAAGCTAATAATACCGCTATAGTGAAGCTGGACAAGCAACTCTCACGGATCCTTCCCCACTCCTTATATTCTCCACACCTAAACTTCCCTTGCTCCATCCCTACCCCTCCGCGACTGTAGGCTGGATTACTCGTTGAGCAATAGGATCTCTCAAGGCGCACCAGTAAACAGGCTGGGTAGAAAAACTGGGAGAATTGGCTCACCCAACCTAGTCAATATTATCTGCACTGCCCGTGAAAATTCTGTGGCGTGCTCAAACATATATGATCTAAAATTTCAAACAGTGTAACCTTCGCGTTTCACGTAACATGATGGTTGTTGCGAAAATCCAAAGACCTGCTCTTAGTGTGAGCCAAATACATCCAATTCACACTTGAAAATTCTATTTCTTTAAGACTGATTTAATTTTATCTTCCTATATCAGCCCAGTTCTGCCAAATAAAATATTTATTTTTAATGTTTCCGAAGAAAATATATCATTCATATATCGCCCCTTCCATGCATGTTACACCACCCATCCCTACCATTCGTCTTTCTAATGACAGTTGCACACCCGTCCGCGAATTACACGTGGCTTTCAAAATTCCTTACGTGTATGATTATATAACTAAATTATGCAGGACACAGACAGAAGTAATCTTAAACCATACACATCCAAATTTACGCGGTATTTGACAGGACAAGCCAGGCGTAGGAAGCATTAGAGGCTTAAACTTGATGGCGGTCAGGGCTATGACCGTTCAGTTGACCAATTGAATTTTCAGAGAAGTTACATAAGTTAATGTATTACCTGCTGCACAAGCCTACATACCTCTGTATTTTCTTTTCCCCTTGGCACTACAGCCCCAGTGGGCTTAGGCCCACCTCCATGAACTACGTTCACTTCGGTTTTTTTTGATCTTACACATATGGTAGGACTCCTTGGGCGAGTGATCAGCTCGTCGCAAGGCCTCTACCTGTAGACAAACACAGAAAAACACACACAAACATCCATGCTCTGAGTGGGATTCGAACCCACGATCTCGGCTTCCGAGCGAACGAAGACAGTGTATGCCTTAGACCGCTCGGCTACCGTGACCAGCTACATACCTCTGTATACCCTGTATAAATATAAATGAGAATAAAACCCGTGGTCACGGATCTCGAGCAGACTGAAGCTAGGAATAACTGTACCGGTGAAAACCAGCAGCAGAGAGGGTTGGGTTTTAATAAAGCTGCAGCGCGATCTTAATTCAATTAAGACGTGGTGCAAGCGTTGTAACATTAAAATCAATGAGGATAAAACTTGGGCCATCTACTTCTCTCGTAGACTTAGACCACCTGAGTTTCATCTCACATGGAACGGACGGAACATCCCCTTTGTAAATCATGTAAAATTCCTCAGTGTAACCTTCGACAAGAGCATTGTATGGAGATTACATATAGAAATGATTGAAGACAAGAAGTTCAGAACATTTATTAGAGGCTACTCCCTATTCAAAAGTGTATGATTAAGCGCTAACTTTAAACTAACCCTCCATGAAGCTAATTACCTCAGTAATGACAAATACTGTCCCGCCTGGAAATTAACGGCAGACACCAACTTGTCAGAATTTTAGCGCCTGCGAAACAAGGTTCTCCGCACCAGTGGAAATCTTTGAAAGTGCACAGCGGTCCACTCTTTGGACACGGCTTTCATCCTTCCATATATATATGATTATATGACCAAATTGTGCAGGCAACAGTCAGAATTCATATAAAGTCATGAGAATGGACATGTTCAAAGCACAGGAAAAGGTGAAGCCAGACAAAAATACATAAGAGGCTTCAACTTGGCTGTCGTCAATCTTAAGACCGTTTACGTGACGAAGCTGCCGTTGTAGCATAGGATAACTAAGGTAAGCATGATCTGCTTTGCAAAGCCTCTACTGACAGAGGACTTCTATATAGTGCAAAAGGAAGCCTTTCCAATAGGGCTATGCCCCCAAGGGTTCGGTTAAAATAAATCTGGACATGAGTCTCATGGGGCTTGGCGCTAAGACGAATTGATTGGCGGTAGACCTACAGTCGTAAAATAATTGTGACTATGACTGTGACTAGGAAGCCAGCCGAGAATTGAGAACTGAAGTCTGAAGTTGGCAATGGAAAGCCAGTTCATCCCAACCTGGAAGCTAGCAGCTTAAGCCAGCAGTCACAGCATGGGGCTGGCGTGAGATGGTCACCAGCCTGCAAGGACGTGAGACTGTATGCAGAGGAATGTCCGGCTTTGGAAACCGTTACCAAGCAATGTGATTACAGACACTACTCTCTGGGTTATAGTGATTTGTAAAGTGTTGTCATAAGCTGTAAAATTGTGTAATAAATCCAGTTATCAATTAAAAACTCGTCCATTAGTCACTGAAACACTTGAGAATATATATTATTCCAAAAGAGGTCTGCTTTATGTTTTCAGAAACATAAGTGCCATTATAGAAATTGCATTTACACAGTATTCGAGGTTTCCATTAAAATATTCAACACAATCAGGAGAAACCCCATGACCTGAGAAATCGCAAACTTTACAACATTCAGAATAGACATCGAAATGAATTTTATAAAACGCTATCTTAATCGTTGTTTCTTGCTTTCAAGATGTGCTAGAAAATTTATAGCATTGACATTTTACCCAAGACAAGAGAATTTTGTAATATTTTAAAACAGAATTAGCTACATGAACATAGACTTTAACCTTTAAATCTCCGTATTTTGTCCACATATTGATGAGCTTCATGTGTTTCTCATATTTAAACATCAATTATTTCCCTAAACATCTTTATCCGACTGATATTTGCAATGTAGACAGTTTGTTTGTCCTAAGGCAGTTTGAATTTCTAAATGTTATGTATATAATTTAAGGGGAAAAATTGTATTTCTATTCCATTGCATGAAAACTAAAAATCAATATAATTATTGTGATACAGCAGGATATATTCTGTTCATTAATATAACACCCGTGATAAAATATCAAGGCAAAAATCTCGTTCATAACATGAAAATAATTTGTTTGTTTCAGTTGGGATCAGATATCAGAAGTAACTATTTAGTCCCATGCTCGTACACGCCCCACAAGCATGAAACGAGGCAGGTAGAACAGGTGCTTCTGTATCATGCGAGTGTAATGTTTATGGACACAGTGACCACATCGCAGTGTCCCCCATACTTTCTTCCTTCAGCTGGAGTTTACAGAAAATATGAAAGGAATATCTCAGTGCGATTTCTTACACCTGGCCAAATACTGAGTCGCATTTTTCATTTCTTCGAGCGCTTTTCTAAGAGCCGCACACAGACAAGCGACATTTATTTTCTGAAAGTAGGTTGAAGAAAGGAGGAAACATCTTCGCTCTGCGTTCAGCGGAGCTCTGAGCTCAGTGAAACTGTTAAGCTCTTGTGCTCTTTCTGCGGAGGTTGTAATGCGGTCTGACTAAGCGTTCTCAGTTGATAGTGAAAAATGTGACAGAGACTTTAAGAAGACTATGATCACTTCTTTTCACGTTCATTCCAAGTCATGACTCATAACCTTATCGTTCGACAGTGTGTAATCTATATATGTGATGAGGTTATATTAAAAACAACAAGAATGTTTATTTAAGATTTGAGGTTTCCACGGCGATGACTATGAAGAATGTCTTCTTCTTGGATGTGGAGCCGGATTTTAATTTCTTTTTTTTTTCTACCCTGATAATTGAAGTGATATGTTCTTCTGAAACGTCGATTTATACTATGTCTACCCGGCGCCACATCCCAGAAGACGGCATTCTTCAAGAATGTTTATTGCCGAGTAAGTTGATAAGTCTTAAGTCTTGTAATCTTTAAGTACCCATTTTGAGTCTAGACTGGGTCACCGAATATCCTTAATGAGGACTTCAGTAATATTCCCAGGTCCCTCAAGGAAAATTTCGGTATAGTATTGTTAATAAAGTCTAGATCATTTTCTCGTACATGTTTTACGTCATCTTAATTATCATTAAGTATTTGATGCTATACAATTTTTAGTTACAAAATTGTTCAATGTACTCACTGTTGATAGTGGTACCCAACTGGAAACTGGATCATTTTTATTTAAGAGGTTAAAATACAAAACAAATAAACTCCGTGGTTTTAGTCCGCAAGCGAACTATACTGACCGAGCGACTGCCGCTTGTCGGCGAAGTTAGTGTCAACTTTTGCGGATAGAGGGTATCGCGTGGTCAGCGCAACGAATCCCCACGGCCATTACTCTCAGTTTTCTAGACCGGAGGTTAAAATACATAATATGTAAATTTAATAATGAAATTCTAATGAGTGTCACATCTGGTGATGACCTTCGGGATTAAAATATTTAGTGGTTTTAAATAAAACATTAATCAACTCTATATTCGTATTTTGTCGATGGTTATGAACTTAAATTTTATATTTATTAATTTTGCAACTATTAAATAAAACGAGAGCCTGGATACCACAGTTGGTATAGCGACTGGCTACGGGTCTGACGGCCGAAAGATCGGAGTTCGAGTACCGGTAGGTGCAATATTTTTTCCTTTCCATGTACTCAAGACAGTTTCTGGGGCCCAACAATGGGTACCGAGGGCTCTTTCCCCGGATACAATGTTACGTAAGCTACACTAATGTATAGAAAGAGAGACGCACTCAGTGGTCTGTAACCCTAGGACACACACTGGAAATGAAAGTGAACAGATAAAGCCCTAACCAATTTTTGACAATGTTGCACAACTTTGCGTAGTCCTTACGGTGTCTGCTTCACTGGAACATGTTCCTCCTCCACGTTCCGCTTCATAAACCGAAATATATTTTTCGTGTCTTCTGGTGTTAATAACGCCAACCCTGTTGGTTCTCCAGAAACATATTAGTCAAAAGCGGTGAAATAGAGCGAACTTTTGTAGAGAGATTATCGCTCTTTTCCTCTTGGCTCTATTTCTATTTATTTTTTCGTTGTAGGATTTGAGATTGTCACAACTGTGTCTATGAAGTGTCTCCTGCAATATAACGTCCTGTAGTCGCATCCAGCTTCAGGATATAAAATTAAACCAAGCAAGAAGTTGTTATGAGGCAGGCAGCGAGCAGTGGCGGCACATTCATTTCTTCCTTATTTCTTTCTTGCATTTTTACTCAATTTACTCATCCATTATTTGAATCCCTTTTTATTTATTTTGTGTCCTTCCTTTAGTTCTGTTTGAGTTCTTCTTTCCTTCTTCCCAATATTATTCATTCATCTTTCCTTTCTTTTCTACTTAGTTTCCTTTCATAAGATCATTGAACGCTTCTGTGGTCTAGTGCTCAGAGTTCCTGCCTACAAACCCAAAGGTCCCGGGTTCGATTCCCGGCGCTACCAGATTTTCTGAGAAGTGGTGGGTCTGGAACGTGGTCACCTGAGCCTCGTAAGGATAATTAAGGAGTTATTTCAATGAAATAGCGGTTCCGGTGTAGAAAACCGAGATTAACGACCATGTGGATCCGTTGCGCTGACCACGTGACACCCTCTATCCGCTAAAGTTGGCACTAACTTCACCGACAAGCGGCGATTGCTCGCTCGGTATAGTTCACTTGCGGACTACAGGCCACGAAGTTTTTCTTCATAGGGTCATTTGTTCTGATGGTAGTGTTTCTTAAAGTAATACTAGTAGTTTCATTTGACAGCATGAATTGTGAAGGTTGCGTCCTAAAATACAGAACGGAGAGTGTTTATTGTGCAAGCGTTATGCCAGAACACATAAAGTATAGATAACTTTATAATGTTCGTGATACTCCTTCAAGGAATTGCGTATTGAACTTGATATGAAACTTTGGGTTTATTATTATTATTATTATTATTATTATTATTATTATTATTATTATTTTACTGCAATTGGGTGTTCACCCGGTGGCAGTAGAACTTACACTGATACAGACAAGGAAAGTCTATAACATAAAGGGAACAATACAAAACAAAGTACACACAGTGCAAATCCAAACATAAAGTTATAAAAGAGCACGTGCTTGTGTTCATTTCACTGCACTCGAACAAGGACACTTCACTTTACTTCACTTGACTCATTCAACTCCGCCTGAGGCCTCTGTACTTGTAACAGCTTTCCCAACCCACTTTCTAGAAGTATATCCAGTCGAATCTATCGTTAAGAGCTCCAATATGCCGCCATGACACATCTCTGCGTCATATATATATGGAAATATCACAAGTTTTGTTGAATTTAACTGAAAATAAGAACTAATGAAATCTTGCAACGCGCCGAGGAAGCAGCGCAAAGCACACGTAAGCCGTTCTCTCGTCTCTCTCAACAGCTTGCCACTAGTGCCGGAGTAAGTACCTTATCAGACAGGATTTAATGATGATTACTTCCAGCAAGCAGATTTTCCAGACACTTGAGTGATTATGACATAGATTGTTAGATAGATTTTTGCCGTCCATTTTAAGCAGTTCCTAATATTCCGGGCTAGAGTTGGTTTAGTGACGAGACTAGATTTTGTTGGAATGGGATTGTTAACAAACACAGCAATCCTCTATATGCAACCCGCACCATTCGCGTTAACTTTGAGACACTATAAATTTTACCCGGAGAGTATGTTTATGTGCAGTGTGTTGTTCTCAAAATAAAGTTAATTTATTCACATAAATATCATTATTCGATGGTACCTGTAATATAAACTCAGTTTGTTTTCTTTAAAGCAAAAACTCAATTTTTACAGACCGTTCAGGAGAATTTCAGGCAGATAATACATAAATCACTAGCGGAGGTTTTACAAGTGAATTGGTCTACATACGGGCACCATTAGGCCCTTAGGGATCTTTCGCATAAAGTGTCGATAATACCAGTTTGACCACTGCTTGGGCCTGCTTAGTTGACTGTAAGATTTCAAAATTAATTCTATTTTCCGACTGACCTAAGTACCTATTAAATATGAGCAACTGCTGAGGCATAGTTATGACATAATAACTTCTTTTCATTTCGCAGCTCTTCAACTTCTTGCCCACGTTAATCCTCTATTACATCCTGCAACTGGATTAAACTGACACAGAGAGCGGTGCAAATCCGGAGGGATAAAGTTTATGCATGAAGTCTCTAAAACCTGAAGCATAAGCGCACGGACACTTCTCGGAATTTCTGTGCAAGACCGGTGTCAAATTATACTGCTCGTCGAGCCCGAATATATTCTCGTTAAGTTTATTTACTTACGGTTTATGTAACAGTATTGTTGTTAAGTTGGCTCGAATTTTGCGGCACTTCTGACTCGTGTTAGACAAATGCCTGGTTCGAATCTCCTCCAGAGCACCAGCTTTCTTAGCCGAAGACTTTTATAGGGTTTCTCTCTCCTTAGAGGTCAGTGAGCCATGTCATAACACAAGAGGTTAGTCGCCAGCATCCCAGCTTCGGTGGCCCGGGCTTGATCCTAGGTCAATTCATGTGGGATTTGTGGTGGACAAATTGGCACTGGGGCAGGTTTCCTTCTAGTACTTCGGGTTCAACTGCCAATTCTTATTCCACCAAATTCTCCATACTTATCTATCACCCGGGCTGTACCATAGGCTAATTAGTGACCGACGTACCAAGTGGACTAAGTCTAACCCACCACAAGATTAACACAGATACTAGAGATAAATTCCGACCAGTGCCTTCTAAAACTCAACCACTTCCCTCCAAGTCTTTCCAAATTATTTATCACTAATCATCCTAAAATTCGACAGAATAAAATCTGAGCTATAGACAGAATCGTTTAGCGAAATATAAAAAAAAAAAACAAATAAATAAAAATGATAATGCCAGAGGAAATCCATTTAAAAAAATCGAATTCACGTTTCATTTCTCTTCTCTGTTCTTGTCTGCAGTAAGGCGACTCAGCAACATGGTTTTTTTTGCTAGTTGGGTGGGACTAAGTCGCTTGTAGTGCGGCCACTTCTGGCCTATTGTACCAGCTCCAGATGATAGGTGAGGGTGATTGTGGAGCAATTGGTGGACTGAACATTGGCAGGGGAAACCGAAGTACTCGGAGAAAACCCGCCCCAGCGCCACTTTGTCCACCACAAATTCCACTTGACCAGACCCGGGATCAAACCCGGGCCGCCGCGATGGGAAGCCAGCGACTAACCGCTTGAGCTATTGCGCAGCCTTTATTTTACTTACTGTTTAAGTACTATTTGCAGAATGTAAAATAAAATTTTACACTACTTCTCTGAAAATCTGACAGCGCCGGGAATTGAGTCCGGGACCTCTAGATCTGTAGCCAGGAACACTGACCACTAGACCACACAGGCGATCTTAAAAAGGACTTATCTCACTGAACTCTTTTCAAGCTGACCATGCCAATTCCGTATAGACGAATTCCGTAAATAAAGAAATTATAAAAATAATTATGTAAATATTGAATTGAATACGTATATTAGTTCATTATTTCACGGAATATGCTGTAAATGTTTTCACCATGAACTGTAGAGCCTAGGGATAGCGGCAGTCGGTATAGCGACTGGCTATGAGCTAAACGACAAAGAGGTCGTATTTCGAGTCCCGGTGGGGACAAGAACTTTTACTTTTCCATGTCGTCCAGACCGACTCTTTGACCCACCTAGCTTCCAGTCTTATGAGTAATGGGGGTTCTTTCCCCGGGGCTAAAGCGGCCGAGGAGTGAAGCTAACCATTCACCTCCAACCAGCGCCGAGGTCAAGAAAATGTGGATCTATCCTCTCCAACATAAGCCTTCATGGTATAGAGCTTTGTTAGATAAGCACCAAGACAACTTTATGTTTTTAAAGTGAACTGTAGAGCCTGGGGCATGCAGTAGCGTAGTTGGTTGAGGCATTATGCTACAACTTGGAAGGTCGCTGGTTCGAGTCCCGATGGTGTGGAATTTTTCAATCGGCCTAATCCTTCCAGCCTCATTATGGTCCTGGTTTCGACTCAGCCTTTGACACAAATGAGTACCAGGAATCATCCTGGGGAGTACAGCGCGGCCGGCGCGTAAGGCTGACAACCTTACCGCCATCTGTGAGCCGATTGTCTAGAAAATATGGGACCATCAGCATCTCACAACCCTGTGGGCCTCCATGGCCTATTATGGGGATAGCTTTACCTTTTACTGTAGAGGATACTGAGGTACCTCCTCGTTAGCCCAGCAAGTAGCAGATTCTGGAAATGGCAAATCCATTGTACAGCTGGGCACTGTGTAACACGTACAGATATCCCCGTGCCTAATCAGTTAAGTGTCACGACATGAAGACATGTGGGGAGTGTATGTACAGCTCCTCTATTCTTAACCTCGACGCTAGCTGGAAGTGAGTGGTCAGTTTCACGTCACTGCAGCTTTACGTATGGAGAAACAGCACGCGGTACCCAACGTGTACGAGGTTGGTTGGACCGCAGTGCTGGTCTGGACGCTCTGAAGGAGAGAAAAATATTATACCTTTGCCGAGAATCGAACCGTATATTGCGGCCATCCAGCCCTAGCCTAGTCACTTTACCGACTGAGCTGTCCCGTAGACCAAAGGCATTGTGTTCCGTTACACATAGAGAGCGCAAACACGCGAAGTTGCCACTCCCTCTGGTGGGTCGTTCTCAGTCCAGGCTTCGTGTTTTCAAATTTAAATAACTAAACAAAAAGTAGATTCGTTGCATGAATTTCCAGTCTGAACACGAACCTACTAATTAACAGACACAATGCTTTCATTATTTAGACACTGTGAAAGTTATTACTAACAGTAATTAGCAGCATATTGTGCAGGTAGGTATGAGGGGCTTACCCCTGGGAATTTATATCCCCTCCTCCCAGATGGTATATGGGATCACTGCCACTGAGGCAGCAACTTACGCTGCATTCTCCTCCAAGCTTGCTAATATATGCAGCTGTGTCCCTTGTTAGGGATCGGACAGACATGCTATTCATATGTAAGATTTGAGGTTTTCACGGCGGTGACAATGAAGAAAGCCGTCTTCTGGGATGTGGCGCAGTGCTAACAGTCAGCACCTGCTCACGCTGGTTCCTCGATCGCTGATTTTTCTTCTTTCTTCTTCTACCCTGAAGATGGAGGCGGTACGTTCCTCCGAAAAGTCGGTGAATATAATATCTACACGGCATCACAAGCCCAGAAGACGACTTTCTTCACGCTATTCATAGTTTCATTTAAGATACCCATGTGAAATGTCGGTTTTGGGCCGTTTCCTTTGTGAGGGAAATAATAACTATCTTCATGTCTAGCTCCCTGTTTATACGCGAAATTAACTTATTCATAATTTTATCTTTGTAAAAAATGATTAATATTTGTAAATATTTGTAATATTTGTAAAAAATGATTAATATTATTTGCGCTTAGAAAATATATGGAACCAAAGGAGACGAAATAACTTAAAAGTCGACGGTTACCACGAAATTTACCATGTTGCGGAGGAAATTAAGTTATATTTCTGAAAATAAAAATGCGGGTACCATAGAAATTATTTGAACCGAAGAAGAGTAAGAAGCAGGAAGCTACAGATAATTGCGTAACGGGGAACTTCATAATTTCTTCAATAAAAAAAATTATTAGGATGGTAAACTCAAAACTTGGATTTGTAGCTCGGGTAAAATTAAAGAAAAATTCATAAAGAATTTTTATCGATATCCGAAAGTGAAGAGACCACTTGAAGTATCTGCACGTAAAGGCTGCGCCATAGCTCAAGAGGTTAGTCGCTGGGTTTCCATCGCGGCGGCCCGGGTTCGATCATAATTCTGATCAAGTGGGATTTGAGGTGGACAGTGTGGCGCTGGGGCAGGTTTTCTCCTAGTACTTCTGTTTCCCCTGCCAATCTTCGTTCCACCAATTGCTCCACAATCACCCTCACCTATCATCTGGGGCTGGTACAATAGGCCATAAGTGGCCGCAGTTCAAGGGACTTAGTCCCACCCCACTAGCAATAAAAAAAATCTTCACGTAAATATAGTAAGGTCCATTTCTAGCTCGTAAGTATACCGTCTTTAACGCAAAAATAACTTTATATAAAAGACACTAAAAATATATTTAACACTTTAAAGTGCTTATTAAATACTTTAAAATGCCATTAAACTTATACATTCATTCCTTGTTGCATCATGTTTCGGCCACACTTGGACCATCATCAGGCAACTTTTTTTGTTATTAGAAAGACCTCTGCACTGTGCACTTTGTCTTCTGTGCCCTTAGGCACATCGTTGTTATACTAATTCCTTTCTTGCTTAGAATATTTCCATTGTATATTTTTTGGCGGCTATTTCACTCTAATGTATAATGTATATTATCTATTATATCCATATTGAGATATTTATTATGCTAATGGCGCGGAAGACTATAAACCAGATTCGTATGAATCGAGGCTGTTGGTGGGCTCTTGTGAAGTTTCGGCTCCACAAAAGGCTGCAAATTTCTTGATAAGTTTAGTGAATGTTTACTTCTCAAGAATTACTACCCGTCATGGAGTCATTTTGTTGAAGTACCGTACATTATATGGGAACGCACGTTATGTGTTGCATTTCGGAAGAATTTATTGTATGTGTGTTGTCCAAGGTGCGTAATGGGGATATTTTGTGTTGTAATTTTCTCTGCCCATATACAAATTGCTCGATGACGTCAGTATTGGAGGTATAAATTAAAATCTGTTGTACGAAATTAATTTGAGTTCATATCGTTCCACTAAAAATCTAAATTTACGAGAAGCCTAAGGCAGTATTCTGAAATTCATTTACGTCTACAGTGAGCACTGGTACATTATATAAAATATAGAACTCATTATCATGTGTAGTGTTTGCTAGGTTATATTTTGTGGTGGTTTTTGTTGAACCGCAAGGACAAATATTTTCAATGCGCAAGCTCATCCATTTAAACGCGTACCGTCGGGCGAACAATTTATGTCTCAGAAGAGTAGTAACTTCTGGGATATGACGTCATGTAGTCCGCTGAAAGTCAACATACCTTTTGTCAGGAATACATCACCTCCATCTTCAGAGTTGAATAAGCCAAGCAAGGTCTGGTATCTTGCTCGGCTTATTCGACCTTGAAAATAGAGGCGATATATTCCTCCGAAACTTTACTGTCTTTCAACGGACTACACGGCATTATATCTCACAAGGCAGCACTTTTCATAACCACTGCTGTGAGAACCTCAAATCCTACAATTTACGTCTCATTTTACAACTTCCAAACAACGTCAAGTCAACCGGCGAGATTTATATCACTGTTCTCTATGCAACCATGTATAATGTGTATTACACGGAATTTTCCAAATATCCGGAGAAGTATGTGGCGATTACTACACTCTAAGGATGTGGCGGCATGTAGTCTTCTTGGGATACATTATCGTTTCGGAACAATGCACTGCCTTCATCGTCAGCGTCGTAGGTGAAGGATAATTCTCGTAGTCATTGCCATGAGAACCTCAGATCTCGCAGATTTTCATGTGGGTTTTCCATCTTTCCAAGTGTAGATTTCTCTCCTCAGTACGTAAACATGAAGAACAGAGAGGCGTGAGCTCTCAAAGAATGCTTTCTGAAAACAAGAGTCCAAAAGTTTTATATATTTCCTTAATTCAGTCACATCTTGAGTAAGCGTCTGTGGCCAGGAACAAACTTACTTTTTTTATTGCTAGTGGGATGGCACTAAGTCCCTTGTACTGCGGCCACTTCTGGCCTATTGTACCAGCCCCCAGATGATAGGTGAGGGTGACTGTGGAGCAATTGGTGGAATGAAGATTGGCAGGGGAAACCGAAGTACTCGGAGAAAACCTGATCCAGCACCACTTTGTCCACCACAAATCCCACTTGACCAGACCCGGCATAGAACCCGGGCAGCCGCGTTGGTATTTGAGTGACGCTTAAAGGTTTAGGCATTCATAACAGTGCACCACAGCTGCAAACAGCGTCTGCCTATATCGAGTGTTCTAATAAATATAATCTCCTTTGAGGATACTATTTTCTTATTCTTTGTTATTCAGTTTATGCTTTCAATAAATTTGTTGGTGTACTATAATTTTATTTGTTTTATTTTTTAGTTTTCAACATTTAAGTCCTATTCTAATTTTGAATTTTGTATGGATTTGTAGTATCATCATAGTAGCTGTTTGCTATAGGAAAATACTCAAACAGAGGAACTGAATTTAATTAAGTCTATGCTCTCGGATAAGCTACCTAAGGCCTATCTATCTATCTATCTATCTGTCTATCTATCTGTCTGTCTGTATGTATGTATGTCCGTCCGTCCGTCCGTCCGTCCATCCGTCCGTCCGTCCGTCCGTCCGTCCATCCATCCGTCCATCCGTCCATCCATCCATCCGTCCATCCGTCCATCCGTCCATCCATCCATCCATCCATCCATCCATCCATCCATCCATCCATCCATCCATCCATCCATCCATCCATCCATCATCCATCCATCATCCATCCATCATCCATCCATCCATCCATCCATCCATCCATCCATCCATCCATCCATCCATCCATCCATCCATCCATCCATCCATCCATCCATCCATCCATCCATCCATCCATCCATCCATCCATCTATCTATGGCTCTGAAGTCCTTTTGTTGAACCTGGGCCGCTTTTTCAGTTTCTTAATCCCATACACAGTCGGTAGGGCTCCTTGGCCTGGGGATCAGCCCGTCGCAAGGCAGCAACTTACGCAAATAATAATTAAACTCAGATGAACACCCATGCTTTGAGTGGGATTCGAACCCACGATCCCAACGTTCAAATGAGCGAAGACAATTAATGATTCCACCGCGCGGCTTCCTACAGGCCTAGAGATGGAAACATTTAAAGGATAGTGAATATGAAGATTTTGTGACCTAGCTTGCTGTCTCATTACACATGCCATGAAAGCGCTCTGTGTAGACTGTTGGGTAAGCAACAGATCGCTTGGAACGAAGTCGAAAGCAGCAGTGATCATGCTGGAGACTTGTTTGACTCCTCAACTGTCTGTAAATAAACTAACGAGGATTGTAATTATCTCTACAGAGACAGATCTACAGATCGACGAGTCAGGCTGCGGTTACCATGGCAACTCACGGTTAAAACATTTTATTCCCCATTTAATAAGAGAGTTCGTACACAGCGGCAATTATATATACAGGCCGTGTTTGTATATGTGGTCTCTGGTTTGCTCTTGAGGGAAAGTGGTACAAGAAGTATTGGGACAGTGGTTACAGCGTCGTTATTGTTGAGAGAGACTTTAAGCGCTGCAACTGAAGTCCTGTTGCAAGCCGTACACACCCCACAGTAGTTAGCGGACTCGACCAGATCCACCGAGCTCCCTGCTGAGGACGGCCAGGCATGGAGGCGCCGAGAGTACCAATTGCTGAAGCGGAAACAGGACCGTGTTAGCCAAGCCCAGGCACCCGTTTGATATAGCAGTGACACGCTACACTACCTCCGAATATTTTTTTTGTTCAATCTTCTGTGAATAGAACTCGAAGGTTCAGTAGCCTCAATACCGAGAAAAATTCTTTGATAAAACCCTTTTTCGGTTCAATTCAATGTACATCCTTAAAACTTTACGGCATTAAGACCCACGAGTATTATACTCGTAATCGTTTTTCCGTCTTCCAAGTGGCCGGTCGCTAGTAAGATTTCCAACTGAAATTCTCCTAATATTTCATTCTCTTCCATAAGGAACATATCCTCATCTCACTGTAACTTCATTAAAATATCCCAACAATGTAATTTAAGTTGTCTTATATCTATTAATCTATCATAATTAAGAGAAATATTCATAACAAAATACACATTTTATTTCTTCCTTCTTTTAGGCATCTGCATTTATTTTTATTCATCTTGTGTGAGAAAGTTTCGCCTTGAAGTTGCTGGCGCGTTCACAACGAAAAGTTGCAACTTTTCGTTGTGAACGCGCCAGCAACTTCAAGGCGAAACTTTCTCACACAAGATGAATAAAAATAAATGCAGATGCCTAAAAGAAGGAAGAAATAAAATGTGTATTTTGTTATGAATATTTCTCTTAATTATGATAGATTACGAATTTCGCCACATTTGTCTGTCCATCTGTATGTCAACATATAAAAATCTAAGATAATGTTCAATTAATTTTTTTTAATTCACTTAGTGTGGGGATGGAGTATAGCAGGGTGCACTCGGCAAGACGGCCACTCATTGGCCTATTGTAGCCTGCCCCGGGTGATTATGATGATGGAGAATTTGGTGGAATGAAGATTGGCAGGGAAAACCGAATTACTCGGAGAAAACCCGTCTCAGCACCACTTTGTCCACCACAAATCACACTTGACCAGACAAGGGATCGAACCCGGGCTGCCGCGGTGGGAAGCCAGCGACTAACAGCTTGAGCTATGGCGCGGCTTTTTCAATTAAATTTAGTGGTACCTTTCATAATCATAAATCTACTCGAATTTCTTTACACTCTACAGATTTCTTTCTTTTGAAGAGGAGAAAAATAACTGACACATTAAACGGAGAAGTGCATGCATTTCTGCACCAATCTGGAGTGTAACTTTTTAAGTATTTATTGGAACAAAAAATTTTGAAAAAAAAAAATCAAAGAAACTGATACGCCCTTTATATATATCCTAAATTTTCCTTAAATTTTATTGTTTTCGAGATAACTAAAAGAGGCAACGATTGCAATTAAAATATTATACTATTATTATATTTCTAAACGTGTTTTGATATACAATTTCATACACTGCAACAAGGGGTTTGAAATGGGATAAAAATGTATGCATAAAATAACATATAATCAAAGAGTTTGATAGGTTAGCCCATGTTTATATAAAATCTATCTAAACCAAAACTTATCTGCAAGGAATTCTTAAGGTAATGATATTAATTACTATAAACGGCTAGTAATTGGAGCTGCTAGTGAAATAGAAGCCTTACATTTCAATTTGTAGAGCTCCACGTGACTACGCCATTCAATGCTATTTTTTTAACTATAGAAAACATAAAGCGAAGAATTCGATTGCATATGACATGTAATATATTTCTCATCAAATGAAGAAACTTGAGCTTGTACAGAAACCTCCCATTCTTACAACCTGCACCTCTAAGAACCACCTTAATATTGTCTTCTGCTCGGCCCTTTCAGTTGATTTTTTTCTGCCCTCAAACTTTCACCTCTGAAGTTCTGTATTCATTTCTTGTCACCTTCCCCTTCTGCTCATGTGTCAAGCATACTGTAGTCTCAAAGAACTCACTAACCGAATAACACTAAACGACCTGCATAAATCACACAGTTGCTCTTTATGAAATATCATAAATTGGTAATATGTTTCATGATTCTGCAGCCTAAAGACTTTCTCGGGTATTATGCTTCTTGTGCTTTGAATTTATATTCTTTCCTCGTAGTAAGAAACCAGGTCGTTCACTGAACACATAGATCTTGCCAAACAATTTATAAAATTCCGTAAGTATGTAAGTTTCCTTAAAGTGACTTTTTTGTTAAACTAACGACACTCTACACTCCAAAAACATAATACTAGTAGCAATATACCATCGTCACAAACTTTTACATCTTGCGACACTCCAGTTTCTGTATAATTGCCCTGTAACTACAACCATATATACTTATATTTATATTACAATTCTTCCGTCTTTTACTAGAGGGTTAAATACCAGGAAGAAGTTTGGTAAATAAGTACTTGTTGGATTGGGTTAGCAAGATATTCTCGACTGCACCCTCCCTACCAAACTTCCTGATCACATGCCCAGTGAACACCAGGAGCAGAAACTTCTGATACCTGTAAAAGATATACAAATTGTCTGCAAATATTTATATGGATCACTGACTACGAACTTAGGTTACACTGATCTAGAGGATCGAACATTCCATCTTTCCACCTGTGACTAACAGCTTCGAGGAAATTCCTGCATGAGAAACTGACAACCATTTCCTATAGGACGTCATCCTGCGTCTATTCCACACCCTCAATTCCTCTCTTCCTTCTATATTTGCTTGCTATAATAGTGTGTGAATTCCTCATCTCCCAAATTCATACTGCGTGTTCCGCTAATCTCTTGATCTGACTACAATTTTTGTATAATTACATATTACCAGGCCAAGGAAATTGGTATAGCAGTGGCGTGATCCAAGAGAAATCTAACTAGGCTGTACAAGAGAAAGTCCTATCGAAATGAAAGGGATAAAATAACAGAAGTGATTTGCCTTCAGTTAATATATATTTTATCAAATTCCGGAGAATTCCACTCTTTGCCTTACGAATATGAATAGGCCACACAAATCTGAATGTTTGTGATGTGACTGAAAGATTAGTGTTGGAGGGTAGTTAAAATACAACATAATACGATTCAATAAAATATATTGTAGCTTATAGCCAAGTGGTAACTCCGTAAACAGCGAACGTTTCTGTGCAATGGCTTGGTAAACACGTTCCCGTTGCTAGGCAGCAGATTCTTATTAATGCAACAATTGGACTACAACAATGGAAACGGGACGTTCCTGTATGGTCCGTGCCCAGGTGTCATAATCAAAGGACAAAGTGTTTTGTCAGACAGTTTTGTACGGAGGTCTGTGAAGAGATGACTTGAGCCGGAGGCAGAGGAATAGCCATTGTTGGAGCCGTTATTAAGGAAGTTCTAGTAACAGACTGAGAACACTAGACTGTGTGCTCTAGTGAAATGTGTAATGTGGAAACAGTGATAATGATATAGTTATTTGTAGTTACGACCTGTAAGTGGTAAATAAATCTATTCACCCAACCAAACCCCGTCTATAATCGCACATATTACGTGATAGTATGTAAAAAGTAATATCGGATTTTTTTTTTTTCAAAAATTTTGAAACAACTGCCTTAATACTTGAGGAAATATCTGGAGAAATTAATATTTAGATAATTTTACACACTGACTTTTGAAGAGGCTTCATCCCAAATAAATAATGATGTTATATCCTTGCAAATTTCTTGATACGTTGGGATTCCATGTAAAAAAAATGTTTCCTACTAACAGAACGCGCAGAGAGTAGATACACTTTTGACAGACACAGGTGCATCTATTTCTTGCATCTTGGTTTAGGCCAGTAGCCCCTTCCAACTTCACAGCAACCATCATCAAGCAAAGAGGTCTCAGAGTAATATTTCTGGCTTATACATGGGAAGTGCGAAGCCCGAATCTCGGCTGGGACACTGACTAATCTGACCGCGGTTTAATTGATATTCTTCAGTCACTCTCTACAGATTTCGTGATAGTACACTGAACTAGGTCCTGACTGTTGTATTCCGCAACATTTCCAAATTGTTACTTGCTACCATTTAATTATTTGATGTTAAATAATCTGCTTGAAAACTGCATAATGAGGAGCTTCAGAACTTGTACTCTTCTCCAAATATAATTAGAATGATCAAGTCAAGGAGGATGAGATGGGCATGGTATATAGCACAAATCGGGGAGACAAGGAATGGGTATAGGATATTGGTGGGAAAGCCAGAAGGAAAGAGACCACTGGGAAGACCGTGACGTAAGTGCGTGGACTATATTAAAATTGATCTTAGAGAGATATGATTCAATGGTATGGATTGGATTGATCTGGTTCAGGATAGGGACCAGTGGGGGGCTCTTTTGTACAATGTAATAAACCTTCGGGTTCCACAAAATGCTGTGAAGTTCTTGAGTAGCTGCAGAATTGATGGCTTCTCAAGAAGGGCTCAGCTCCATGAATAAGTACATGATCTGCTTTACTGAAAGCATTGTTAAATAAACTCCAAATGAAATATCCCGCCTTTTACTTGGTGGCCCAAGACAGATACTTATCAGTAGAGCTACATGAAAGATCTGACACAAATTATACTCGCTATATTTATGCTCGGAGTCCCAGTTCCATTAAATTCATCCCTAAACATTACCGCTGAGCGGAATATATTTTCTGTTATTCTGTCTAACTTTGCGTGATCTGTCTCTTTTTCTTTATTTTCATCTCTCATACTTTTATTTCATTCTCATTCCCCTTCTGTTTTTCTCTCTGACGCTCAACTCTTATTGTTTTATAATCCATTAAGATATGCCCTACCTATTGAGACATCAGTTCGGATCATTTCGTGCCAGGTAATGAAATGTACATCGCTTCAAATTCCAGGAATGAATGGAAGAGAATTGCGTGAGCAAAATATAATTATTCGAGACGACAATTTTCCATTAGAGGCTACATTTATTTATCCTGTCTCATTCTTATATAATATATTTTGGTCATTGTACACGATGATTCACACGGAAGAGGCCCAAATTAATACTCGTAATTATAAATCACTCAGCAATTTAAGAGTGAAATCGAAACTAGGAGAGTAAACAGCTTGGTATTTGTAAAAATTATTTGGTTTAATAAGGTGTTTTAATTTAATTCCCTTAACCCTAGGTCACAAGTCGATCTCCTTTTTATTTAGTCAGCAGGTTTACTTCGCTCTCCAGTTCTCGGACCGGCTTCTGGGCAATTCTCTTTGACGTTGCTGCAACACGGAAACTCTTTCTGAAAGCTGCCGGAAGCTGTCTAGTGATCCCATAACCCAGTACACAGGTATGAGAAAGAAATCGCTGCTCATTCCTATACATTGTTAGCCCGCAGAACATGTGGAATCACAGACTGCAGGAAATGTCCCGAACAGGGGATAGAGGCACCGGGCCTGTGTTACATATTTCACAGTTTTGGCAAATTTTGTTTTCATGAGCAAATTATTACATTGTTTGTAACTTATTAATTGGGGACCTCATCCAAATATTTTAATTTTATATATTAATGTATAGTCCAGGCTTACTTTTAAACCAGATAAGATGTTCGACAGAGATAAATCCGTTTTGCGCATGCTTTATTGTGACGTAAGTTCGGTCAATAAAGTCCTAGGAGTGATGTAAAAGAAACAAAAATACAAGGAAATAATTTTTTTTTCATTCAAAGTAATCTTCGCCAACCTGAATAGATTTATTGAATAGTAAACGTAAAATTTTCCCTGTGCTTAACTAATTAAGCACTACGCAATGAAGGCGTATGAGGGAGTGGATGTATATATCCACATTTACTTGACCTCGGCACTATTTGGAGGTGAGTGATCAGGTTCTCGTCCCGGTCACTTTTCCCCCTGGAAAACAGCCTCCGGTACCCATGGGACAGGAGGTTGGGTGGACCCCATAGCTTATATCGACGATGTGGAGAAGAGAAAATTCTTGACCCTACCGGGAACTGAACTCCGACCTCTCAGTCGTCCAGCCCGTAGCCAGTCGCTATATCTACTACGCTATGCTCCCTATTTGTTGAATAGTTTAGAACTTGACTGAAAACTGTGAACAATGAACTCCAATAAATATCGTTCAGTTCGGCCGTCATATTTTCATTAAGATTTTCAACAACTTGAAACCTCCTTCTTTAAGGGCATTTTCCAACTTACAAAAGAGAAAAATACAATAAAGAAAACTGGGATTGTCTTGACAAGTATGGACGAAGCCTTAGGAAGATGTGAGTCTCTGTAGCTTCTGCTCGTCTGTGAGTCTGTGTGGGACGAAATTCGCGCAGAGATTCCTCTTCCGAAAATCTTCATGGAGGATTTGAAGAATCGTCTCCTTGTTGGTGTTTAATTCATCCGCCATGATCTTGAGGACTCATCGACGAACCTGTATCACATTTGCGATTTTGTCTGCATTTCGAGAGGCTGAAGGGTGCCCGCCTCTTGGATAATCTTGAATGTCTTCACGCTCGTACAAATCTCTTAAACCATTAAAAACCCATGTACGAGACAATATTGTCACCATAAGCCTATTTTATCAGCTAGAAAAATTCACTAGCTCTGTTATCCGTCTTGAAGCAAAACTTAATGTTCGCTCTTTAGTTCGTAAATACGAATTGTCACAACGGCCTGCACGGTGCAAAATCTTTAACACGACTGAACATGAACGACAAGAGAAAAGCTACTAATCTTACATGAGGAACACGATGGAATGGTCAGCTTACGAACACCAGTTGAAACACGATCCTACATGCTTTTAAATGGGAATAACAGAGTCAGTCCTGTAATTTATTTGACAAACCTTGCAGAAAGCCTTTCTTTATGTTCCTTCGTGAATGTTTTAAATACTGTTAATTTTTTCTTGCTGTCCTATTTCATATGAACTTATATTCCTTTCCATTATCATCAACTTCCACGCCATCAAACTGTCTCCCACCTGTTTTGCACATGCGCATTGACTGATGTAACATGTCGCTCGATACCGCCACAGTTGGCGACAAGGATCATCTTCTTCGAAGAATTTTTGCATTTGTATTCATTTTTTATATACATAATATATATATATATATATATATATATATATATATTGTAACCTGTTTATTTTTCTGTTACACGTTTTCTGTACTATGTATCATTTTCTCAGGTTTTGCCCTTCGTTATTCATTTCTTTCCTTTTATTTTTCCTTATAGGTGTATTAAGCGAGCTCCCCAGTACTGTTGACGTACTCGTGCTCCCGATGTGAGAAGCCCCGTGGAAATTGGGTTTCAGTTTTGTGAATGAACACTTCAGGCAAGCAGCATCAATGGCCTGGTGATGAACACCATGAGTAGCCTAAGTTTGGGAGATGCTGTTGCAGTGTGATGCGTAGAGCGCTGGTATCTTTATGTAAAGAGATTCAGGCATATTAAGTCCACTTATGGTGAATGGTTCCGACGTGATTGTTAAAAGTAAAGATGGGAATGGACCTGATCGTCTCTGTGGTCTAGTGACCAGAGTTCCTGCCTACAGATTTAGAGCTCCCGGGTTCGATTCCCGGCCCTACCAGATTTTCTGAGAAGTAGTGTGTCTGGAACGGGGTTCACTCAAACTCGTAAGGATAATTGAGGAGCTATTTCAATGAAATAGCTTTTCCGGTATAGAAAACCGAGTTGAAAGTCCATGAGGGTTAATTTTGCTGACCATCTGACACCCTCTATCCGCAAAATTTGGCACTAACTTCGCCTACAAGCGGCGGTCGTTCGGTCGGTATAGTTCGCTTGCGGACTACAGGCCTCGTAGTTTGTTTTGTCTTTTGTTTTATGGGAATGGACCGGACTACACGGTGCAGGCAACTTTCCCTCTGGCTGACTCCTGTGAAATATAGTTGGGTCCTTGACTTTTTGGCAATTCGTCCAGCCTTGATGAAAATGAGGCCCCAGTTTCCACAAAGTGCAAACGGCTCTACCTTTGTATTAAGATAGGGAGCATGAGGCCTAGCTGTCTTTGATACCAAGCACGTTCTACTAGTTAGAGGTCCAGCAGCGAAATACTGCTCATTCACTCTGAAAATAGAGACTACTCTGTAGGCAGACACTTTGGAAGAACTTCCAACGCACGAAGCAGCTGGCAGAAATACATACTTATTCGGTTATGCAGACTGTCGATTTGTTCCAATTTTTTCATTAACATTTTAAGGAAGCCATGTCTGGGGCCACCCTAAACAACTACGAGTACATTCTGTTTCATTGTACATTTGTAATAATGTTGCAAATCGGAGTTGAGGGTATATGAACACGTGTGGGGTAATCATGCAATGGAACGGACTGAGATGTTCAATGGATCTTTTTCTTTCGCACATAGCCACAATATTACAACAAACCGTAACGTACTAAATAAATGTGTTTCAACGAAAAAGTTTATTGAAACAGAAAATTTTTTGCACACATTTTTTCCTTCAAAATATTCTGCTTGATAAATTTTACCTTTCAGATTCATGGATGATAATGATGTTTATAATATAATTAAATCTGATAGCCGACTTTCTTTCCTTGTAGAACGTGGCTTAGGCAATGTTTGCTTTCCCTGTGTTTTCATGTATCTCTCTTTTAATTTCTGAATTATTTGGTAGACTTTCAGAAGCTTGGTATGGATTTCATGACATCTGAGGTCACACCCAAATTTTATTTCCCACAATCAGAATTACAATATAGATTCGATAATTTTTTAGGTGAGGGGAACAGTAACGGCGGTTGAATTAGGTTATGTGATTGCAGAGCTCCGAATAAATTACGAATTTTTTTAGTATTTTGATATATTCTAAAATAAAAATACTTCGACNGTAATAAATATTGTCTGTAGGCCAACAGTTACAAATATGGCGACGGTGTAAATCTTCGGGGTTATATACCACAAATTTAAAGTAGACGAAATCTGTATTTAATCAATGTGTTCTTCAAGAAGATTAAATAAAATAACAATAGAATAATACGTAGTAATACATCCGTAATACTATAAATTACGCAGTAATATTATAGAGGTATTCAAACGCAGCGAGTAGCGTTGAATATTAAAATAATGAAGAGCAATTGTAAGAACCTTTTCAACCACAAACCATTAGAATGTCTATATACATATTTTTAATTAATATTCTACAAAACTCAATCTCTAATCCGAAAATCCCTATGTTTTAGAACCCTTCATTCACAATAATTTCATACCTGAAAATTTCTCAATATATAAATTACTAGAATGGTCTTTTCTTTCAATGATATTTGCGTAGAGATACAAAAATATATGTATTCTGTACGGTTCAGTTTCCTTCTCTCTCTTCCTTCACAAAATATTTGAAAACTCTCAGCAGAAGGAATCAGATTCTCTGCGTATTTTGAATTCGGCCATAGAATATAGGCCTATAACAAACAGTTTCATCCCATGGTCTCCTGCGTATATCTGAAAAAATTGTTCTGTTCAGGCAAAACCTTGGGAAGATATAAATCAATACGAAGGATCATGGAAGCGGAAGGCGGGGTCATAGCCTATCTTCTTCCAAAATACAACAGTTCTTTCTCGGACAGCGTCCGTGTATTCAGGGAAGGACTGTCACGTGCAAGGGGGTTTGTGCGTGACTTATAGAAGGGTTTTGGATTGAATGATTGGTTTTATTGATACCTTGTACATTCAACTCAGAACTACAGGCAATCATGGCGCTACGGTTTCTCCCACACTTTAGATTTCACTGTTACACACGAACTCGGATTCTCAATCTTCACGAGTCGTACCCTGACAACAGATTTATAACAGCCTCACTGTCACTTCAAATAAGACGCGAAGTTTTCCTTTCACAGACTAATTCCCTTCTTGCCATTATTCTACAACTGCCAGTTCCGAAGACTCGACTCAATTTAATTCCTCTGCTCCCAAACTCATATCCTGGCACGCTGGCGTCCCGAATCTCGACTAACTCTTCTCAACTGGAATATTCTTTATAAATACTTAGCACGGACCAAGCAGAAAATACAGCATCTATATTGTTGGGAAGGCTTATATACAGCGCCTTTGTATAGCAACGGAATTTACTTTAATTTTGTTTGCATATTCGTTGCCACGGGAATGTGTTTACCGAGTCGTTGCCTAGCAATGAACGTCTATTCTGACTTCACTATTACGATTTTCGGAAGGTATGTTACAATACGGAAGATAGTTTCTAGTACAGTGTAGGAAATATTACTTACGCGTTTGGAGTCATATCGCGGGTTACTTTGAAACTTATCGTATGCAGCAGTTTCCAATGCTTTAAGGTAAGTATGATCTTTCATTCACTTTAATTCACTTGACGATTGACTCTAGTTCACGATGAACTGAATACTGAAGTAGGCAAGACGATAATAAATACGACTCCGGAAATAATAACGAGCATAAATACATGCGAAAATTTATAAGAATATGGCCTTTGCGGAACACAAAAGCATAGCACTAAACTAAACGGATTTTCCGTGAGGACGCTCTCTGCCTCTGACGGCTGTCGTGAGTATCTGGAACGAAGAGTGTAATTTATTTCGCCTTTCGTTTCAAGGCCAGTTATATCAAGAAAATGAAAACAGTCCTGCCGAATTTCGAAAGGAACAGAAAAGAATGAAATACAGTAGAACTGCGATTATCTTACCTTCTGTTATCCGACTTGAGCGCCCGTAAAATGCCGTCGACGATGTGAGTAATGGTGAGGCTGCACTATGAATGCGCACATGCTCCTGCGCATCTTTTTTTCTTTTTTTGCCCCGTTCTAGCAGTCAGCGTTAGTTCGTTAGCGACTTTGAATTGAGCTAACAGCTTTGAATATTGAGCGTGAGCCTGAATAAGATACAGGATCTAATAAGTGAGAAGACGAATGTGATTGCGTGTAATTATACAGCTGTGTTCGTGCACCTGAGGATGACCTCTTGAGGTCGAAACATGTAGTGTAATAATAATAAAAATATGTTGTGTGGTCGGTAAAATTGACTCTAATATTGATTAAATACACAACAGGATGCAAGAAACAATTAAACTTAGAGAGTACCAACTATTGCGATCTCTTTCGGACAGTTGCACATACAAAATTTCATGAGACTCAGTGAAGTGGTTTCAGAATTTGAAAGGGCGACACGACACAGAGAGCACCTTGATCTCATGGAGTTACCATTTTCCTAAACATACAAGAAAAAGATTCCTTGTTTTTTATTTCAGTCGTCACATTTATGTTGATAGTCATGTTCTGAACGTGAATTTAACTGCAAGTATCAATAGGATGGTGCGTCTATGGGTGATTCCTTCGGGATTACATTAACTGGAAACACAGTCTGTTTTCCTTGCAAGGCGGAGCTCCACTAGGTGACTTCTTTGAAATCGGTCGTAGGCTACTGTTCTTTTTGAAAATATCGTTTAAAACAAAAATATTGCTGAAGAATGCCGTATTCTTGGATGTGGAACCGTGCAGATCCTGTGTGAACCGACGTTTCGGAGGAACGTATAGCATCCATCTTCAAGGTAGAAAACTCCGCAAGCAAGGAACCAGCTTGAGCAGGTGGCTGCAGTCTGCCCTGAAGATGGAGGTGATACGTTTCTCCGGAACGTCGGTTCACACAGGATCTACACGGTGCCACATTCCAAAAACTGCATTGTTCATAGACACCGCCGTGAAAACCTCAAATCTTAGTATGTTTTCATTTTGTTCCCAGTTTTCATTCCTGTTCCTGTAGTTGCGTTCTCTTCATTTCCTTTTTAAACACTGAATACACAAATAGAAAGAATTGAATAATCTCATTTCATATCAATTTTACTGCCGTGTAACATTATACAACATAAAGAAGTTAGGCGTTCACATCCTGTTGCATATACTGTAATTTTTTATTCTGCAGAATCCTTACTACTAGTCACAGCCATCTTCATGATGAAAGTCACATACAACTGAAATAATTTCCTCGCCTCAAAACAAACGAACTCCGTGATTTTAGTCCTCAAGCGAACTATACCAACCGAGCGACCGCCGCTTGTCGGCGATGTTTAGTGCCAACATTTGCGGATAGAGGGTGTCGTATGGTCAGCGCAACCAATCCCCAAGACCTTTAATTTCGGTTTTCTAGACCGGAGCCGCTATTTGCTTGAAATAGCTCCTCAGTTATCATCACGAGGCTGAGTGGACCCCGTTCCAGACCCACTACTTCTCAGATGAAATCTCATAGCCCCGGGAATCGAACCCGGACCTCTGGATCTGTAGCCAGAAACGCTTACCACTGGACCACAGAGGCGGTCTTTCACTCCTTTATATTGTTTATTTATCCGTCTTCATATAAGATGTATTGTGCCATAAATATTGTGACAATTTCTGATTCATCATTCTGACACTATGTTAGACAGTTATCCATTATCTTAGGTATAAGCAACGTTTCAGCAATTGGCTGTAGTCCTGTCCTTGCGCAATTAATTATCATTGTATTCGTATATTATTTATTATTCATATTTGTGGCGATTAAATGGATAACCATGTATTCTAAACATATCAATTTCGATCAAAATCACTGCCATTAAGTGATATTAAAATGATGAACAGTATAAATATTGCAGCTCGTTAGGGGCTGTCGTGGCGAATGATGATGGATTATGGATTTGATGATACAGTTTAGTGGCACTTCTTCACAATTACAGTTAATTATTACAGTCATACATTGAACTCCTTCTGGAAGAATTACGACTCCTGACTGATGGATGTACTCTGAAAAATCTCCCGGATACTGAAATCTCCTGGAATAAACTAACTCCCATGCAGGCCGAATATATATCATCATCTCAAACAGTCCATCTGTTATTCTATGTTACCCGTTGCAGCGGAAACTACTAAACCGTTGCCTAGCAAATTGACTTCAGCTTCTGCTGCTATTTCAGCTTTTAGGCACTGTTTACCGAGTCGTTGCCTAGCAATGGATTATTCCGTCACAATATGTTAATGTGAGGCTCCTACGGCTGTGTCTATGAAGAAATTCTATATTATGGAATATAACGCAGTGTAATTTGGTGAAAGTATAAGCGGCTAAAGCAAGAAGCAAGATCTCTTGTCTTACTCTTCGACCGTGAAGATGGAGGTCATATTTTGCTCCGAGAGGTCGGTTTGACTTTCATCTAAGGCGGAGGTGGCGTCACTCCGAAATATCGGTTGTCTTTCACAGAAAGAGAAGACAACGTATTCCTCCGACATTACGGCGGACTTTCGGCAGGAAACACGACTTTATATTCCAGAAAGAACTCTTAACAAACAATAAAAAGGCGAAACAGAGCCAAGGGCTGAAACGCCGTGTTTATCTCAGACCTTGGACAGAAAGAAAACAGTAAGTTTGTCTTACTCGAGTTAAATACATACTGTTATATTGTGCTGATACCTGATGATAGGATGATGGCAGAGACGAGTCTAATCAATAGGCAGTGCCAACACTCACACACGTCTTTAATTACTGTCCCGTCCTAGCATTAGCCGGGGCTAAATAATAAAATAAGAAAAATTTGGATGCTACAGACCTTATCCTGCCGCATGAATCCGCTCTTCTGATCAGCAGTGAAAAGTAAACAAGCGCGACAATAAACGCGGTATTCTTGCAAGAACGTGCAAGGTTTTGTTTGCATAGCGCCAGTGGAACGAAACTCGACAAACAGAACGCATACCGAGTTCACGAATTCTGTTTCTACGTACACACATTTTTGGAAAGATTAATAAATGCCATTGAGGAACGTCCATCTTGAGAAGCTGATTGTCGCCGGTTAAGAAATTCTAAGGTTTTTATGTAACCCAAAGTCTATGTTATCGTATTTACAGCAATATTGGGCCATATCCTCAGCCAACTGAATCAAATCCAACACCCTCTTACCATATACTTAACGTTTATTTTAATACTTTCTTTCCAAGTGCTACTAGTTTTGCAAAATAGGCTCTTCCTTTCCGGCTTTCTTCTTGATATTTATCAACTGCTACATTCTCCACTCCTCTTCTCGACTTAATCTCTTTTAAGGGTATTTGGTGGTGAGGTACAAGTTACGAAGCTCCTCGTTATATGATTTTCCCAATCCCCACTTGATATTACTGCCTTACGTTCTCAGAACTCTGCTCTTAAATCTCTCTACCTATCACGGCATAGAATTTGTATTGTTCAAAACATAAAGTAACCTTATTCATAGCTTTACGAGTAATAGCATTTTCGATTTTAGCGTTAGCAGGCCCTAGGTTTTCATCATTCAACGACATCAACTATCTATCTATCTATGGTTCTGCAGCCCTTTTTTTTTTGGACCTAGGCTGTTTTTAGTTTCTTAAGCCTATAAACATTCGCTAGGACTCCTTGGACAGGGGAACAGACCGTTGCAAGCCCGCCGCCTACACACAGAATAAACGTATATAAACATCATTTCCTTTAGTTGGATTCGAACCCACGAGCGTAGCGTTCGAGCGAGTGAAGACAGTTCTTACCTTAAAACGCGTGACCACTGTGATAGGTAACGATGTCAACTAGCCAGTTTACATTTCTCTCTTCATGCTTCAGAAGTATATGTCCGCGGTCCCTAGGAGTGAAGCACTTGCATCGGATTTCTGAAAAGCAGTCACCTGGTTCAAAAGTTGGAAGGAAGATAGTCTATAGAGCCAACACGGTGATCTCGTAAGCCTATTTTTCCACCTTAGCCAAGTAATATAGGCTAATAAAAGAGTCCCCTGGTCTCTGCTACAGTCTCCCTATTCATTTCGTTTCTCAATTAAATGTTTATACGTTCATTTCTCAGTTCTCAATAACAACTTAGATTTATGTTAATGCAATTATTATTATTATTATTATTATTATTTATTTATTTGTTTCATTCTGGTCCGTCACACTAACAATATTACGAATGATAAAACAATTCCGTTTAGTGTGACTGTTGAAGGTTTTACTACTTCACTTCTTAGCACCCTAACATGTTTCGGTCCCTATAGACCATCATCAGAGGGAACATCAATATTTTTAGAAACTACTATTACATTGGGTGTTTTGATTTTTTAAATACATAAATATACAATATTTGTAATATACACTTTATACAAAATTCAAATTTCTTACAACTACAGTAACTGTACTTGATGCATTAAAGTCTTTTAAAAAAAGTAAAAGCTTCAACAGTCACACTGGACGGAATTGTTTTATCATTCGTAATATTATATTTTGATTACTTGTCTGCATTAATGTGTTTCCCTCCAGTGCTTGCCTGTAATTGACTTTCTGGTGTGATGGACTATAATGTAATTACTTGTATCTACACTGTGCTCTGTCTGCAATTGGCCTTGCGGCTGTTGACTCGGCACATAAATAATAAAGAATTAAATTATTATTATTATTATTATTATTATTGTTATTATTATATTATTAAACTTTATTCTGTGAAAACTGTTTTCCTAAACCCAAAGATATAATCCTTTTCCTCCAGAATTCTTGATGGAAATATTCTTCATTCTTGAGGTTTCCGCTTTGCTTCCTGTCTCCATGTTTTGGCTGCTCTGCTGCGCCTCCTTTCCCTGTGGGGTCCAGTCTGCAACCTCCTTAGCATGGAGTGGCAGCACCTTCTTAATTGCTGTTCCTCTATTTACTTTAATATGTCTTTCTTCACTTCCATTTTTATTCTAATTGTTTCATTTCGAATTTTAAATATTCGTGATACTCTTGCCGAACGCCTTACATAATCAATTTTTGTAGCTAATAATTCATGTGTTCATCCGTTTTGTTGACCATAATTCAGCTCCATATGATATATACTTTACTATTGATTTGCATATTAATAACTTTGTTGATTTAAAATATTTCTGTCCCACAAAATTAAATTTAGCATGCTAATAACTCTTTTTGTTTCATTAATCAATTTTTTCAATTTCAAATTTGGATGAAACATTTTCTTAAACTACTCGTATTGATTCCAAATACTAAAACTGTTTCGCAGTTGGAATTGTATTCCCGTTCATGTGCAACTCATCTGCATGATGTATTCCGTTTTCATACAATTTACGTATTTGATGTCCTAATTTCTCACATTCTTCCTCCAATTGTCTCTCAACGTAATGAGCATCTTCAGCTCCTTTAGTAATTGGAGCACTATCCTCTAAAAGTAGGTAAAGTAAAGCTTTCCTTGTAAGAGGCCTTGGAGGCCCATAGGGTTGTGAGATGTTGAGGATCCCACATTTATAGACAATCAGCTCATAGATAGAGGTAAGGTTGTCAGCCTTAAACGATGGCCACCCTTTACCCCAAAGAATATTCCAAGAATATTCCTGGTACTCATTTCTGTTAGAGGCTGTGTCTTCCCACGAGGCCATAGTGCGTCTACATAGAGTAAATTGTGCTCATAGCTGTTGTCTTCAGTTCGTAATCCCATTTGTTCACATCTCCTATACTGTTCTTCCAATGCTATATCTATCTATGTTTTGAACAGGGATGGTGACGCTAGGTATCCTTGTATTAAACCTTTTGTGTTACAGAATTAATTCGAAAATTTTGATCTATTTATTATTATTATTATTATTATTATTATTATTATTATTATTATTATTATTATTATTGCAGTTATGGGCATAAATATAGTGATAGTCACGTGCATTTAGAGGAAATAGTTAAAATAGAATTGTCAGTTTACCTACGTTTGCTATTACAGCCCGACAACACGTGCATTCGAATATTGAATTATTTAAGCGACGCAACTTCTCAAGAACTGGAACGCAAGTAACTCCATTAAAACGAGCTCTCAAGATATGAAACGTGAGTAGCATTCGTTAACACAGAATCGTAAGATATGGAACGTGAGTCAGTTCCATAAACGCAAATTCTTAAGCTAATGAACTCATAAGGTACAGATTCTAAGTAACCTCCAAAAATGCGAACTCATAAAATACTGAGAGTACATCAGTGTTCTGAATATATGATGCCTCCGTATCTTCAGTTAATGCAGTCACAAGATATTGAGCTGGGGCCTTCTTCTTTTTCTTCTTCTAGGGGGGTACATAGTTGGTTCAGATCCTATGCTACAAACCGGAAGACAGAGGTTTCGAGTCTCGATGAGGTGGATCTTTTCAATTTACCTAATCCCTCCAGCCGCTCTATGGCCCTAGGGTCGACTCAGCCTCTAACAGAATACCAGGAAACTTCCTGAGGGTAGAAGGCGGCCGGCGCTTAAGGATGACAACCTTACCGTAATCTGTGAGCCGACTGTCTACAAAATGTGGAAGCCTCAACCTCTCAAACCCTATGGACCTCCACGGCCTGTTACAGGGATAGCGTTGCCTGTTTATGTTCTTCTTCTAATCCTGTTGCTCACACTTGGAGCATAGGACATCCGTGAAACGCTTCGTTTCACTTTAGTTTCTTAATCTAAGACAGTCGGTAGGACTCCTTGGAGGAGTGATCGTCCCATCGTAATGCCGCTACTTAATACAAACACAGAATAAACAGAAACAGACATCCTTGCTTTGAGTGGATTTCGAACCCGCGATCTCAGCGTTCAAGCGTGCGAAGACATTTCATGCCTTAGACCACACGGCCACTGTGATCAGCATCGAGCTCGAGTAACCTCCATTAATTACAATTCGTTGGATGTGGAGCGTCAGTAACCTCAGCTACTCCATGCTCTGAACATAATATGTAGGCTGGGTAACCTGAGTTGACGCAAATTCTCACTACAAGAATTGCGTCCTTAATGAGAACTCATAAAGCATGGAACATAAATCCACTAACGTAGACTCACAAGAGGTGAAGCGTGAGTTAGCTCGGTTAACACAAACTCCCACGACATGGAGCGACACTAACTTCAGTTAATTCGAGCACATAAAGGTGCAGAATGATAGTAAGATCCGCCAAAGTTAGGCACAAGAAACAGAACGTGAGTAACATACACTAACACTAGTTCACAGTAACTGAGTCTGAGCATTCCACATTAACTTAAACTTCGAAACCAGTTTCATTCTGTGAAGAAAATTGATCCTTGAAATGAATTGATCATCTGCAAGTAAATCCTACTTTGAACTGAAGAAGGTACTTTTGGACGGCAGTGGAAAAAGATATGCAATAGAAGGCTAATGAGATTTCCGTAACTGTATGTGCCAGTCTCCATATGTTCATAACACGACACCGAAAATGCTGACACCTAACATGAGCAAGTGTTAACAGTAAACACATGAAGGTAATTTCGACTGAAAGTAAGAGCAATGTGGGGGAACGTTTGATCTCGTTAACTACTTCAAAGCATGAAGAAAGCAGTCTTCTGGGATGTGGAACCGTGTAGATGTGGTGTTAACCGACGTTTCGGAGGAACTTATCGCCTCTTCGCTTGCGGATTTTTTATTTTTCCTACGAAATGTCGGTTAACACCACATCTACACCGTGCCACATCCCAGAAGACTGCTTTCTTCATAGTCACCGCCGTGAAAACCTCAAATCTTACTTCAAATTATGTTCAAAAGCCATAGGCTCTAATGATTTAATTTTAATATTGCACATGCCGTTGTTATTTTAACAGCATTTCTTGTATTAATATAGTATTTAAATGCTAACGGCATTTGTATTGTAGAAATCCATCAGTAATTTGCTTCATTTCTTGAGAGAATTATTGGGGCAGGTTTCAAATATAAAGTCAATTAAGATCAGAAATATCAGTTCAAAGCGAGAAATTTAGTACGCAGCAAGAAAGTGATTAAATAATGGCAATTTGAATTAAATTTCCTAACGAAAATCTCAACTAAATTAATCAGTCGAGTTCCGCTTTGGATCTGCCTGCTGTGTCCTCATTATAACCTGCACTTTGGTGTTCTTCCTTTGAGTAAGATATGTCTGCTTTTACCGGTTCTCACGGTCTCTTTGTTTGCAGATTTCTTATATATTTTTTCTTCTACCCTGAAGATGGAGACGATACGTTCCTCCGAAACGTCGGTTAACACCATATATACACGGTGCCAAATCCCAGAAGACTGCTTTCTTCAAATATTCGTTCAATTCGCCACCGTTATGGAGGCGTGGCTTTTCCTATGTATAGTTTTCTTTCTCGGTATATTCGTGTGATATAAAGTTCATAACTTCACGGAATGGACTGCACCCTTTCTGTATTCTCCTGCAGCGCGCATTGCTTCCGGCGGCAAAGAAGTAGTAAGAGCGGAACGAGACGGAACGATTTGCTAATATGGAATATGCCGATATGTAATTCGTACAAGGCTTTTATGATGGAAATGCTAGACATGCAACGAGGGAATACCAGATACAGATCCATATAACCCAACCTTATTATCCGCGGAAGGCACAATGGACAGATGTAGTGGGAGTGGTGCGTGCTGCATTTGTTAATCCATTCGCTGACGCTCATGGGTTCGGGTATGAAAGAGGTCTCTCTCATTGTGGCGTACACGGCGTGAGCAGTAGTTGTAGGACTTTTACAAAGACTACGGCTCAAATTGTGTCTCTGATTTCTACACAAACTCTATGTGAACCTGAATATATTTTTTGACATGTATTGAGGTCTGACGCGGCAATATTCACAAAGAGTACAGTGAAGATTCTCCAGAATTTACAAGAGTAGGAATGAAAAAGCTCCATGTTCTGAATTTAAACAAAAATATCGCGTCGATGTTTATCCCGGAATCGTTGTCGACTACCTGAGTTGGCCCTGCGTGATAGTGAATTTTCTCTGTGGAATTCAGTACGCCGATTTCTTTGGAAGAATGTTCCCACTCTTCAATTATATGTTGATATGTGAACGCCATGTAATTTCATTTTTAGACTTATTCGACAAAATGCCTATTTAACAAATTATGATGAAAAATTATATATTTTGACGTGTTGCTGAAAGCATCAAGATATGGAACGAGGAAACCCCGTGTAACGCGGTCAACAGCAGAACTTCGGTTACTCAGTAACGAAGGTCTCAATAATCACGACAACAGAGGAAGTATTGATGACGTCTCCTAGGCAACGGATACAGAAATGTTCAGTTACGTCGGGGACCCAAAAAGAGAATCCTTCAAGGAGGTGATCTCCATATGGGTCGACCGAAACCTACTTCAGGGAGAGAACTGAGGAAGTAGAAGGGAATACGACAGAAGAATAAAGAAGGATAATGTAGATAAGACCAGAAGCTAGTGCAAGATACTGATAACAGCGAGAGATTTGTTATCCAGAAGGAGTCAAATGTGTGAACTGTTGTAATCAAGTGAAATTGTAATAAAGGCGCCTAATAAATCCAATCAATCGAATCTATAAATCACAATATCAGTCACACGTACCCCCCTACACGTCAGACTATGTCCATTCTAATTAATTTCGTTGACAAATTTAAAGATTCCAAATTTTATAATATATTTACTGTTGATGTCCTTTAATATAAAGATATTTCTGTTAGCAAATTATGAAGAAGAATATGAAACACCGTTCACCTGTGATAGCCTTATGGAGCCTTGGTATATTAACTGGGACTCAAAATAGGGAAGTTCGGAGTGCATCCAATTGGCCCAGTCCTCTCTGTTACTGGTTGCGTTAAAAAACTTGTTTAGCATTGCCCAAGTTTAAAATTCAAGTAGAGAGCGCAGTTAGATTCGTTGAGCCTCTTTCTGAGATTCGCACCTCCCTCCCGGCAAGTGTTTGCAATACAAATTAAGATATATCACCCCCGATTTGTTACACAGGTCCCAATGCTTTGTTAACAATAATTTTCTCATTGAAGGTCTTATAGTTTATGCCGTATAAAATAGGATTTTAAACAGTTTAAAATTATAGGGTATCGTCTTTCATTTTTATCGAGAGAAAATAGAAATATTAACGCTTTAAAACGCAGTGGTAGCAACTTATTCCTTCTTGCGTTAACATTTGAATGCTCCGCATTTTACCACAGAAAGCTTTATGTGTTTCATACGATTCTCAGAATAACTAGCGATTTTTCCTTAAACATCATTAACCTATTGATCTGTGTAATTGAGATACACAGTGTATTTTTTTTCCTCGGCACTACAGCCCCAGTGAGCCTAGGCCTACCTCCATGAACTTCTCCGTTCACTTCCGTTTTTCTAGATCTCTCACATAAGGTAGGACTCCTTGGGCGAGTGATCAGCTCGTCGCAAGGCCTCTATCTGTACACAAACATAGAAAAACGCACACAAACATCCATGTCGTGAGTGGGATTCGAACCCACGATCCCGGCTTCCGAGCGAGCGAAGACAGTGCATGCCTTAGACCGCTCGGCTACCCTGACCGGCACATAGTGTATTTATTATTTAGAACTACATCAGACTTCGAAATATACATGAAATTTTCATAGAATCTGGTAGTTGATAGTTTGCTGCAGGAGGAGAAGATCGTAATATTTATGTTATTTTGAAGCTTTTGTTTTACTTAAATTTTGACAGCGAAAAAAACTCTCTTCTCAAAGGTATGCCTGTCAGTATCTCGGCATATCTCATGCACTCTCTGGAAAAAAGGAAAATATCCAATATTATCACACAAATTTCTAAGTATTTTTTCGTTATTCAAAGGATGGTATTAGAATGTAGGATAAAAACATTCAAATTATATACCACTCTTACAAGTGATCAATTATTATTATTATTAATTACTAATTATTCAGCTTTACATACGAGGCCCTCTACCTCTTACTAATATTACGATGATTTTGACGTTTAATTATTAGAAAAGCGATAATAGACCGCGCACTAATTTAGCGAAGGAACTTATTTGAAAGTAGGCTTGAAAAACAAGGAATAAGATGGCAAAATAGACTAATATTTATGTGTCTGTGGATCTTAACGAGATAAGTTGAGAGAAAGGGAAGCAGACGAAACCTCTTATGACCTCATTTAGTGGGGCATTTAGTATTCGAGGAATTGAAACTTTGGGTTTCACTACCACCTTATGTGTACCTACCTAAATAGAGGCGCCGATCCCCCATTGGAGGAGTTATGCTAAACAGAAAAAGGAATCCTTCATTCAAATGAATCATTTCCTCTCCATTGATTAGGCTTGAATGAACTTTGTTTAAAATGAAAAGTCTTTGCGTCTTACTGTTCTTACACTATAACAAGTAGTTTGATGAAAGAAGGTAGTCTCCTTAGAGAAGGGAGTTTATGAAGATGGACTGCAACCAAGGGTCTCTTCGACTGAAAAATATTCAGTAATGCTGGCTTAATGCATCACAGAACAATAGGAAGAACTATAACAAGGCATGGTATTTTAATTACGGACGAAGCTATAATTCTCGTCTTTCCTCTCAGTTCATGAATGCACATAATGATGTATCTGAGGCTGCGTTTCATGTCGGTACTGAATGATTAGTATCAGTTTCTGCTTTCTTAAAGGACCCTGTTACACAGCCTTATATTCATTGATTCATTTGATTCTTGATAAAATATTCTGTTTCATTTTACCACATCAAAGAGCAGAATTACTGTAGAGGCTTTATTAAACCAATTAGTCCAAAGTGAATATTAAAGTATTCGCCCGGTCCCTTGCTTCCGGAAGTGCCCTGAACACAAATACGAAATCAGTTGTGCAGTTTGAAGGTTTTGGCAACTGAATGTGAAGAGTTGAATGTTCTAATAGCTGGAGGCAGCATGCCAGGCAATGTAGGTGACGTTACGAACACCACTACGTAATTATCACTTGAAGAAACAGATTGTTGGATAAAAAAGACAACGCCTATTTTTTGTGTAAAGATTTCACAGATACATGAATTGAGCAGGAAGCTATTAGATTTATAATCACACTAACATATTTATTGACGAGCATCCAATTAATTACTTTTCATCCTAGCACTATAGATAATGTAATATATTTTCTCAACATCTTAATGAATTCTAACTGAAAGACAGTAACTGTAAATTTCATACCACGTTGCACATAGTTCCCACGTATATTCTTTATGCCTTTACATTCTGAATATTTCCCATCTATCTATCTACCTACGGCTCTACAGCCCTTGTGGACCCTGGCCGCTTCTTCAGGTTCTTAATCCTATACACAGTCGGTAGGACTCCTTGGGTGGGGGATCAGCTCATCGCAACGCCGCTACCTACACTTAGAACAACACAGACGCAGAATGAAAACACACAGACATCCATGCCTCTAGTGGGATTCGAACCCACAATACCAGTATACGAGAGAACGAAAACGGTTCATGCATTGGACAGCGCGGACACTGTGATCGACTCTGAATTTTTCTACTTGTTAAAACAACAATTTATTCATTCCTTTTTTTTTTTTTTTAGTAATTTAANAACTTTTGCTTTTAACATAAAGGATTCCCAGCATCGCTTTGTATTCAATTGTTGATTTAGAAACAGAAATTAATACAGAATTTATAGGTACGTGGGCGGCCTCTCTGTACATCGTATTTCACATGCCTAGCCCCACTGATTTATTAATTAATTCTGTCAGACCTAAAGCTAAACTTGGTGCGGTCACTATTATGTAATCGTATATTTTACAAATAGAAATACCTTAACTAAGTTGCATATTTATCAAATATCTGCTACTATTCACAATTTCATGACTTATCTTAAGTGCATTAGTCCGCTCGTACCTTTCAAATTCGTGCCACCACCATTTTGGTATTACTGATCGTAGGAAATTAAGAAATACGTATAAGGAAAATGGAGTGGGTTATAACGCTGTGTATTTCAGCAGAAGACCACCAACTTCCGAGGTTATACACAATATCATCACTGTAGTGAGAACCTTGGGTGCCATATAAAATGTACGCGTCGGGTGTAGCCTCAAATGGCATACTTTCCATAAAAATATCGTCAAAATCCGCCCAAGAATTCTTTCGTCGGAAACATGCGACCAGACAGGTAACACGAGATGTTCTAAATGCTTTCATTCCTTGCACACTCTGCAAAGAAAGCATATAAACTGTAAAGTCGACAAGCAAGCTGTGCTGATGTAGACAGAGCATTGCACAGTCCTCCTCACCCCCGCGAACTGCCGTCTTAATGGCAGTTTGCGCTCCAAGTACAGCCATATGTCTTACTTTTATTTTCCTTAACTTTTCCTCAGCATTTCCCATTTTTTCTTCTTCATTTTTATTATTTTATGTCAGACTACTTCTGTTAGTACCCCTTTTTAAAGGAAATTAATTTTAATTGTAAAAGCTGCATAACATACCGTACGTCAGCTACTAGTGAACTTCAAGGAAGCCTGCGATTCAGCTAAGAAAGAAATATTGAACAATATTCTCAGTGAGTCTGGGGTACCCATGAAAATAGTTACGCTTATTAAAACGTGTGTAAGTGAAAGATACAAATAAGTCTATTGCATATAAATATTTGTTTCATACATTTCCTATTCAGAATGTCCTGAAACAACGAAAGGATTTGTCATTTTTCTTCAACTTTGTTTTAGAATATGCCACTAGAAAGCTCAAAGAAAACACAATGTGACTGAAATTGAGTGGGACGAATCAACTTGTGATCAGTATTGATAACATATATCTATTGGGAGATAGTATGACTATAAAGAAAAAAGGTATGCTGTAACTTGCACTAATAAGGATANGATCTTTCTGAATCACCCTGTATTTGTTCGATATATTTCCTATTCAGAATGTCCTGAAACAACGAAAGGATTTGTCATTGTTCTTCAACTTTGCTTTAGAATATGCCACTAGAAAGCTCAAAGAAAACACAATGTGACTGAAATTGAGTGGGACGAATCAACTTGTGATCAGTATTGATAACATATATCTATTGGGAGATAGTATGACTATAAAGAAAAAAGGTATGCTGTAACTTGCACTAATAAGGATATTGACTTAGAAGTAAATACAGAGAAAACTAAGTATATTCTAATGTTTCGTCATCACAATTGAAAGCAAAATCATAATGTAAGGGGAAATAATGGATCCTTTGAAAACTTGGTGAGGTAGAAACATTTGGGGACAAGAGAAACAAATCAAAATTTGATTCGTGAGGAAATTAAGAGGAGGCCCTTCAATCCAGAACATTTTATCTTCACGTCTGCTGTCTAAAAACATAAAAACTAAACACACAAGGTATCATTTTGCTTGTAGTTTTATGGGCGTGAAAATTTGTCTCTAACATTCATCATCATCAGTAATCTGTCAAGACGACAGGTCCACAGTCTCTTTCAAAACAATTCCTCCACTTAATGCGATCTAGAGCTTTCTCCTTCAAATGACAGTATCCTCTTCTGTCCCCAAGGTCATCCAGCATCTTCTTACGTCTTCTTCCTCGTCTTCTTGTCACTTCTATCCGCCCATCTATCTTTCCTTCGATAGCTTCTTTTAGAAGGCAGTTTCTGCGTAAAACATGACCAATCCAATTAGCCTTCCGTTTTCTTATTTCATGTAGGATATTCCTCTGCTCACTGACTCTAATTAACACTTCTTCATTTCTCACATAATCGGTCCAACTGATCTTCTCCAT
>NW_019739213.1:441717-493679 GCF_002891405.2 Cryptotermes secundus
GGTGTTAACCGACGTTTCGGAGGAACGTCGGTTAACACCACATATACACGGTGCCAAATCCCAGAAGACTGCTTTCTTCATAGTCACCGCCGTGAAAGCCTCAAATCTTACAAGACTGAAGGTGTTTGAGAACAGGATGTTACGGCGAATATTTGAACCTAAGAAAAATGAAATGACTGGAGGTTCGAAGAAAAATTCGTAAAGCGGATCTTAAATCTTATGCTCTCCCTCAAATATAATTAGAATGATTTAGTTAAGGAGGATGAGATGAGCGTGCCGTGTAACCTGTATAGGAGAAGAAGAAGGCATGCAGGGTTTTAAAGTGAATCTTAAAGAAAGAGGTTGAGGTGGTATAGACTGGACTGATTTGGCTCTGCTCCATATTTGTCATACTTTACCATTACTTGTGTATTAAGTATTATAAAGTGAATATCTATTGCCAGGGCACAGCTCCGTAATCATGTTCCAACCCGCAACAATAGAATGTCATCATATCTAGGATAAGCCCGAAATACGCACACGCAACAATAAGGGAAGCTGTGTTTTCTTTTTGTCCACGCAGCTGAGACATGTACTGTAATGTCACACAACAGTGCATAGTGTCACGTGACGTGTTTTCTGTGAGGCATGTCCATGCTTCTTCATAAATGAGCAGATTCCGAAGAAGCGGGCTAAGAGTTAGTGAGTGAGTGGGTAAGCAGTTGTCGGCAGAAATACACGTACAATAATAAGCTGGAGGATACAGCAAGCCTGCAGTAAGCTTGAGGAGTACAGGAGAATACAAGAAGTTAGCCTATGGAGATTTAACATATTATTTGATGATTTTATATGTGCTGTAGCGTAATGATATTGGGAGTGTGTGACTTAATGAGAATTTTATAGTATCTCTGTTATAAATCCGTGAATATTAGTGCAGATCGACTAAAGAGATTAGCATAGAGTGCTTTGTAGTGTGAAAATCAGTAACAATGTTACAATTATTTGTAGTTACGGCCTGTAAGTGGCCAATAAATCCAATTACCAATCAGAATCCCCTCTTTAGTTACTGTCATACACGTGACAATATTATCTCTTGTGACCTCATTCTCTTATTGCCTTTATATCAATGAAAATTAATTTTCATTTGAGAAATGTTTTCTTCACCGGTGACTCCAAATGAAAGCTCAGCGGTTTTTTTTTACGTGGGTAGTTAGTTTTATGCTTAGTTATGTGAAGTACTTTGTGTAAACTTACCGCTGCTGCAAATATGTCAGCTCTTAAGGTCCACCAGTTCGTGTGTTACACCAACGCACCTTCTCCGAGTTCATGCATTGCAGTCCATACAAAAGGGCTTTGATCGGCACTATACATCTAACTGCTGACGTGCTTTAAAATGGTCCACAGATAAAAAAAAATGTTGGCTTTGAAATTGACTAATTCGCTCATAAAAGCCAAGACGGCCGTCCTTGCGTGTGAACGAACTAAAGGTCTAACTGACGTTTCTCATAGTGCATATTGATATCTTGCGATCTACGCATATGGCTTTAAAAGAGGGTTTGAGTGCCATTACATTTCCGAATGCGCAGGAATAATGGTGTTATATACTCTGTGAGAGATGCACTGGGCTCGAGTCAAGATGCCTTCGAACAAGTTAAGATTAATGCAATTTATTCAACAATTACTTCGAACAAGTTAGTATAGAAGTAAAGCTATAGACATACTGGTTTCGAATCGGGGCCCGTTAACCGGCTATGTTAACTGAGGCTTTTCGTGATTTTACTCATTACTTACAAAAATGCTGGGATTGGATAGACCAGGACCGTTTCATTCCAGAGCATTCCCTGTCCATGAGCCATTCCATTAACACGAAAGTATATAGCCTCGATATTAAAATCGTCGTTAATTAACCCATGGAATTATTTCAACAAATTCTGCTGCCTTCTACATGCTATGAGCAAAATCTAAGCCTAATCAAGTGGTTGTAGAAGTTGTAGTGGTGGCCGTCGTAATTGTTGTCGGTTACCTAGCAATGGATATATGCGAGCCCCATAGAAAACATTTCTTGCGGCACCGGTTGCTCTGTTGTATTTACAGCGCCGTTGCATAACAACGGAAATTATCCGATTGTTGCCGGTGTATTCTTTGCCGCGGGAATGTGTTTACAGAGTCATTGCTCAGAAATGGATGAGATATCACAATATATACAATTTGTGGAAGAAGTGCAGAATTGTCTGATGTTAAAAAATGTCGTGTTATAATTATTATTGTACTTTAGAGGCTTGGAGAATTAAGAACCGAATAATTTGTACATAGTGTTTCTTTAGCAATGTAGAATGTAGATATATCAGAATATTTGAACGTTTTGTTCTGTAAGCTTGCTCTTGTAAGAGAAATGATCGACATATTTCTTTTATTGCTAGTGGGGTGGGACTAAGTCCCTTGTACTGCGGCCATTTCTGGCCTATTGTACCAGCCCCAGATGATAGGTGAGGGTGATTGTGGAGCAATTGGTGGAATGAAGATTGGCAGGGGAAACCAAAGTACACGGAGAAAACCTGCCCCAGTGCCACTTTGTCCACCACAAATCCCACTTGACCAGACTGGGGATCGAACCCGGGCCGCCGCGGTGGGAAGCCAAATGACCGACATTATTATTTGTACGAAATGACAGACTATAGAGGTCCACTGTTTATTGACATAGTTGATGTCTCTCTGTTTGATCGAACGAAGACCGAAACAAATTTCCTATATATATTTTGTTGGTTTTACTAGTAAATATACAGCCTGAACTGCACATGGCATATTGCAACGCATTGGGGAGTGAGCGTTCTTTTACAAAGTTGATACGAGTTTCAGGTTCAGTTAAACGGATCCGAACCAAAATGAAATTCGCCGTAAATCTTTCAGAACAGACCACGGATAGTATATAAAATTGAAATCCGCTGAGTGGTTTCACAGGCAATACATGTTTATGGACAGAAGGACATAATACCCCATTATGAGTACCTTTTTGTGCACTGCCTAGAAGTAATGGATCAAAAGTACGAAAATGGAATGACCCCCCAATCCCATGACGTTAATTTCAAATTCTGTGAAAACTGACCACAAGATTAGAAATGAATTAAAGGCGGGCCAGTCACATCCATATGAACATGGATACACACATATATACAAACCGACGCAAACAAACGGTCGGTCCTTGGGTAAGGCGAGGCTAACGCTTTCACTACACCCTCAACCCGTACTCAGGCATCAAGGTGGAGAATAGGTCGTGTTGGTTGTGTAAATGGGATGATCCCAAGAGATCCGTCTAAGTATTCGTACAAAATATGCGTCAAGTGAGATTCTCAAATTCTTGGCAAAGAGGGATGGTTTGCATGTTTTGATGAGGAGTATTTGTTCCAGGTGACATTATTCGCTGACTTTTAGTAAATGTTATCCACAAGACCTGCATGAGATTAGTATATATCATGGCGATTACAATTTTTTTTTCAAATATATCTGCTAAGTTATGGCCATCGTGTGGATTAGTGCGTGGATACCAAAGTTCGGTAAAGCAAATTATCAATCCAAACACCGTGTCTAGACTCTAGCACGTGACGGTGTATTCACATCCCTTAAATTCGTTTAGTGGGGGGTGGAGTTCAACTGACTCCTCTCAGCACGGCGGCTACTGATTGACCTATTGCAGCCTGCCCCTTGTGATTATGATGATGAAGAATTTGGTGGAATGAAACTTGGCAGGGAAAACCGAAGTACTTGGAGAAAACCCGCCCCAGTGCCACTTTGTCCACCACAAATCCCATTTCACCAGATCCGGGTTCGAACCCGGGCCGCCGCCGTGGGAAGCCAGCGGCTAACCGCTTGCGCTATGGCGCGGCCACTCTAGTCTATTAAGTGCGCAATAGCATTACGTATAAACACAATGTACATATATTAATTTAAAAAGTATTTCATTTCTATAAAAATTGCTAACCATCATCTGAGCTGTCAGCAAATTGAATCTTTTTGCTGATGGAGGACCTTGTCTCGATGTTGATTACTGACTGATCAGGGTGGTGGCTGCTGAAGGTTGGGGTGGCTGTGGCAATTTCTTAAAGTAAAGCAAGACTGAAGTCTGCGGAACCTGTTGACTATTCCTTTCAGAACACACACAACATTTATCTATTACATTCGCCGTTTTATATGGGCGCGGTTGTTGGCGCCCCAAAAGCAATTACAGTAGTAATATCAAAGATCACTGATCACAGATCATCATAACAGATATAATAATAATAACGAAAAAGTTTGAAATATTACGACCTTTACGAAAATGTGACAGACACGGAGTACATGCTGCTGCAAGAATAGCGCCTATATTTGTTCGACGCAGGGTTGCCACAAACTTTGACTTTGTAAAAACGCATTGTCTGCGAAGCACAATAAAGCGAGGCGCAGTAAACCAAGGTGTGCTTTTACTCTGAAAAACGTTAAAGACACACAACGCTTCGGAAACTGGATCTGTTTCCGTCCTCAAATGAAGGGTAGGAGACACCTACTCTGCTGTGTCCTTTAGTAAGAGCTAATCTCAAACATTGGAAAAGTTATGTCAGTATATTTATTTCCCCTTTGGCACTACAGCCCCAGTGGGTCTAAGCCTACCTCCTTGAACTTCTCCGTTCACTTCGGTTTTTCTGGATCTTACACATTCGGTAGGACTCCTTGGGACGGTGATCAGCTCGTCGCAAGGCCTCTACCTGTACACAAACACAGAATAAAACACACACACACAAACTAAATATTTATGTCCTGAGTGGGATTCGAACCCACCATCCCGGTTTCCAAGCGAGCGAAGACAATACATGCCTTAGACCTCTCAGCTACCGTGACCGGCTGCTGTGTCCTTTAGTAAGTGCTAATCTCAATCATCGGACAAGCTATGTCAGCATATTTACAGATACGTATACACATCAGAAAGGCTTTGTTAATGGAAGATAACAGGAAAATATACAAAAATATTTTCATATACATGCACATACTTGAAAGTAAAACAGAAAATGAGGTAAAAATTTTATGCAATGAACGTAGACAATCCTCACATGAGGATGGAAACAGATCCGGTTTTAGAAACATTATTTTCTTGTGTGTTTTTTAGAGTACCAGGAGATGGACAATGTCGAAACCCCCAGTAATCCTGAGTGTTACACACCGCCGTAATAACCATTTATTATTTATCTGTATATGTGTTTTTATTCATGGGAATATACGTTGGTTCTTATATTTACAACTGATACAGGTATGTGACAGCAGAACTTGCTTATCGAAGAATGTTCATTTGTGTGTATACTATATACGTAGGACATTCTACTGAACTTAAGATGGGTTAAAATAAATCTGTTTCAATGACATTTACACCTCGTCACCAACATCAAACATCCACATGGTCAGCTAACATGAGAGTGAGAAGCGCTCACGCTTGCGCAGTGAGATTGGAAGGTTTATTTTATAACTTAATTTGGCAGATGTAGCAAGTCTCGTTGTAAAATTTCTTATCCGCCGATAACGACACGTATCCTCCGTAGGCACTTGAAAACCAGTTTCATTCAGTGGAAAGCAGTCACAGATGTTATAAATGGGTAGATGGAAGGGGGAGGGGGGTAGGGTAGACGGGTGGATGGATGAACTGATGCGTGGATAAAAGAATGGACGGATATATGGACATACAGCAGCTTTAGGCCTCCGTATGTTTCAATGTGACATATCGTACAATAAGCCTCAGTACTTTTCGCCATCCCTGCAAGGGGTGAGTGATTTCGTATTCAGCAAACACAACATTGCATAATTTTTTTTGTACCTTGTATATAATGCATCATGAACATATAGACCTATTGTGGTAAAAGACTCAAGAATCTTTCTTTCATTGCATGTCCTCGAAAGTTCTTAACATTCTGTGTAAGAGCTGAGGTTCTCACAACGTTGACTATGAAGAATGCCGTCTTCTGGGATTTGGCGCCGTGTAGATCTTACGTGAACCGACGTTTCGGAGGAACGTGTCAACTCTATCCGACTGGTGGCTCAGTTTGCAGCCACCTAACGCTGGTTCCTCGCTTGCGGATTTTTGTACCTTAAATATGGAGGCGATACTTTCCTCCGAAACGTCGGTTCACACAAGATCTACATAGCGCCACATCCCACAAGACTTCATTCTTCTTAACACCCTGTCTGTGAACCCAGTGTTTTAGTATGAAACCACCTGTATCCCCAGTTTCCCTTCATCCTCCAAGTCTGGTGGTTGCTGAGAGACCATGATCGGTACACCGCACAAAGCAATTTATGTCCACTCGAGTGACATTGCTGGGTATCACACTTAGAAGGCTGAAGGCACGCTTTTGCAATGCCCTCTCAAATTTCGGTGTCCTTTGCCCACATCTTTCAACAAGCTCCACACTAGACAATTAGTTGTGATCTATATGTTCTGCCGTCCGTTTCACTAGAGAAGTGTTCAGGCAGAGCAGTAACCTGAAAATGGCCTTGATAATGGCCTATCGAACGCACAAAAGCAACTGCACTTTGTGTCATTGCAAATTCAACACAAAGATCCACCCCTTTACAGTTACATCAGGATATTAATTAAGAGTAGATAACAATAATGGGGGCACGCGGTAGCGTTGTTGGTTAAGGCTCTATGCTACAAGCCGGAAGGTCGCGGGTTCGAGTCTCGATGTGATGGATTTTTCTCAATTGGCTTAATCCTTCCAGCCGCATTATGGCCCTGGGGTCGACTGAGCCTTTAACAGAAATATGTACCAGCAATCTTCCTGGAGGGGTTATGGCAGCCGGCGCTTAAGGCTGACATTCTTACCGCCATCTATGGGCCGATTGTCTAGAAAATGTGGGAACCTCAGCATCTCACAACCCTATGGGCCTTAAGAGCCTGTTACAAGAATAACTTATTTTTTCCCCTTGGCACTACAGCCCCAGTGGGCCTAGGCCTACCTCCATGAACTTCTCCGTTCACTTCGGTTTTTCTAGATCTTACACATTCGGTAGGACTCCTTGGGCGGGTGATCAGCTCGTCGCAAGGCTTCTACCTGTACACAAACACAGAAAAACGCACACAAATTAAATATCCAGGCCCTGAGTGGGATTCCAACCCACGATCCCAGTTTCCAAGCGAGCGAAGACAGTGCATGCCTTAGACCGCTCGCCTACCGTGACCGGCCAAGAAAAACTTTACTTCTTATAATTTTATGTCATTAAGTGGATTCCATGCCCCAGGCAAGATTTGGAAGATATTATTAAAATCGATATTGCAGAAATAATGTGTGGTTAGTTCTGGATTCATGTTGCTCAGATAAGTTACCACTTTACGGCTGTTGTGAATGCGGTAATGACCTCTTTCCACAAAAGGCGGAGAATTTCTGACTGGCTGAGTAACTGTTAGCTTCTCAAGTCAGTTACTTTGTTGAATCAGTTAGTTCCTTAAAGAAAAAAGGAAAGAAATAATTATACAACCCTATCCTGGGCGATTTCAAGCCATCCTCTGTTTTCGCGTCCTGTTTTTCTAAGATTCGTTCTAATATCTTTCCACTGACGCCTGGACATTGCAGGTAGTTTATTGGTGAATTCGTTGATGTTTTGACTAAAATGAGTATATATATATATATGCTCTTCTTATTTTCTTCTTGCCCGTTACGTGTTCTGCAGATGCGATTCTTTTTGCCCATTTACTTTACATAGAGAGTATTCAATTTTGGAACTTCTCTTTAGTTTACACATTCCATTATTTCCATTTGAGACCAAATTTTCTCCTCAGCAGTGTGTTATCAAAGGATTTTTCTAGGTCCTTAATGTTAGAGATTATTTTTCAAAAAAACACGAAACAATACACTGCAAACTGCGTGCCATTTCGCGCGGCGTTTACAAGAAAGCCCATGCACTCTGCTGGCTGGACGGAACATTCCATTATCTAATACAACGCATTCATCACGCCGCTTCGTTTGCGTCACACAAAAAACTAGTGCGAAGAAGCTTCCAAAGAGTGTAATAATTTTGATAGCTGCTAAAATTAACCAACCAAATATGTTTTAAATTGTAATCGTACTTTTAATTAATGTCAGTGTCTGTCTGTCACATCTAAATAACCAAGTTTAACTCTGTTAATTCAAATGGCGTTCTACACGGATAATACCTAACATCAACAACTGAACATTATCCCGTGCCTGATAAATATTGTTAATTACCGTAGTTGGTTGAGGTACTGTGCTAAAGCGAGCATGTCGCGGGTTCGATCCCCGACAATGTCATTGTATTTTTTTTCCACTAATTACTCCCTACAGCCATACTATGGCCCTGGGATCGACTCAATCTCTACAGAAATGAGTACCAAGAGTCTTCCTGAGGGTAAAGGGAGCTGGAGCTAAGGCTGACCTCACCGCCGTCTGTTAGCTGACTCTAGAAAATGTTGGAGCCTCGACGGCCTGTTACATGGATAGCTTTACCTTTCATTGCCATTCAGCACCAGTCCTAATAAACTAATTATGAAAAGTGCTTTCTTCACCAACATAGCGAATAACTAAGCCAGGCCTGTAATAGGGGAGGGTGTGTATCGGCAACCTTATACACTTGAATTAGGTAGGGGCTTAATTCGAATTTCAACTATGACAACTGATACCCTGGCTAAGGTGTTTCGCGATGTTCATCAGTTCGTTATGAAAAATTCACGGAGTTTTACCTCGATTATGTTACGTCGGCTTCCTTCAAAATGTTTTCAAATTCTTCACGCATCTGTCATCCTATAGTTCGATGTTATGTATCTAGATAGCGACAGCGTCGGTGTAGAGGCGCTGTACATACTTTCCCGCACTCAGCTGACCTAGACCCTCTTACGCGGAAGCCATATCGACTTTGCTCCGTAGATCCCTATCCTTTGAGCAGGAATATTCTTATTCGCCTGGTACTGCACTATGATGGATAAACTCTTAACTACCGAATAAGAATTAAAAGCCTTCAACCGTTCAGTCTGTAGTACCGCCCATCAACACAAGCACGCAGATTGATGGATTATATTCTAAAACAACTGTTTCATATTCGGGTGTAATCAGAACTTGTAAGCCCTTTATAAACTCAAAATCACAATATTTTCTCATATATGTATATGAGAGACTAAGTAATCTTATCCTTATTTTCTTATTAGTTCTGATGGACTTAGCCTGGTCTCAGGTGTTTATAATCTTCATGTTTTGTGACATCGGTTTGTCCAGTGATTAAGGCTAGCTCTCTCTAACGGACCCAACAGAATAGGTTTTTCCTTCACCTGAGGACGGAAACAGATCCAGTTTCCGAAACGTCGTGTTTTTATTAGTTATCTTAAAAACCTGGACGATGGATAAAGTCCAAAAACCCAATATATCAAATCTTATCCTGTCTTACCAGCGCTTCTATAAGTTCAAATTTAAAGTAAACGCGAATCTGAGCCAATGCAATTAATTCCGCAGTTTTCATATCCAATTCCACTATCCTCCTTTTCGCTTTTCGGGTTTTGGAATCGACTTTACATCCTTACATTTTATGCAGTTCTCATTTCACCTCCTGTGATGCTCGTACAGTCCATCCTATGAGAACACTTTATGGGTTCATGAACTTAGATATGCATTAATTTTTGTCAACTTGGCAAAGTCTTTTAATCTCTGGAACACGACCTATTAGGATTCATCTCTCTCTCGCCTACCTCTCTCTTACTCTGGCTCTACAGCCCTTCTGTTGGGCCGCGGCCGCTTCTTGGTCGGTCGGGGGATCAGCCTGTCGCACGGCAGTTACCTACACACAGCACAGTACAAACACAGAATAAACACACACTGACATCCGTGCCTTATTATTTTTTTTATTATTGCTAGTGGGGTGGGACTAAGTCCCTTGTACTGCGGCCATTTCTGGCCTATTGTATCAGCCCCAGATGATAGGTGAGGATGATTGTGGAGCAATTGGTGGAATGAAGACAGGCAGGGGAAACCAAAGTACTGGGAGAAAATCTGCCCCAGCGCCACATTGTCCGCCACAAATCCCACTTGACCAGACCCAGGCTCGAACCCGGGCCGCCGCGGTGGAAAACCAGCGACTAACCGCTTGAGCTATGGCGCGGCCCATCCGTGCCTTAAGTGGGATTCGAACCCAATATCCCATCGTGAAAGCGAGCAAAGGTAGTTCATATCTTAGACCGTGCGGCCACTGTGATCGGCCTCTGACCTACCTACGCACTGTGCTTTAAACGTTTGGAGCAAAATGTACCTTAGGTAACGTTTTCTTCAGAAAAGCCTGGACCGTTTCCTTTAGAACGCAGTAGGTTTCCTTCCATCATCTCATTCCACTGTAAGCGTGCTCTGCTCTTGTTACAGCGTCACTTCAATAAGCAATAATCTAACTAAACCTACTGCCATTTCGATATCAGTGTATAAACCTATCAGACGTAAGGTGAAGTCTCGAGGCAGGTTTTCCGGTACATTTAAGGTTATCAAGAGCGATCAAGAGAATGAAGACAAGTTCCGATGTGAAGTGATGCGTCTAATACAAATACTGTCATAGTAGAGTCCGCGTCTGCGTCGGGACGCTGCTTGAATATAGACTTGCTCTTTTCATATTATGTTGAGTCACCAATCAAATTTTGTAGCCTTATCATTATCGAAATAATATTTAAAAACTCATTTCCTACCTCTCACAGAAAATATCTTCAATACAAAACTAGTTGCCTAATGTTATTTACTGTCATGGCCATTGTTTATTGTGAGAATCATATCAGCCTGTAAATACACTTTAGGGGCAAAGAATAGAGTTTTCTACTTTTAAGCAATTGGCTTATATAGGAACAAATGTGCTTGGTAGGATTAAGTAGCAAATCAGAGTGAATTTGTGTAGTTCAAGAATGCAGGGATATTTTATGGAAGAACGTGGTTAGAAGGGAGGAGAGAGGCTGTTAGACGGCGCGAAACTGGAAAGCAGAGGTTATAAAGAAATGGAATTTCAGTTTAAAAAATGCGTGTCTTACTAATATGACGTGAACTCTAACGGCTGCCATGTTGTTTATCTTACGAGCGCCTACCCAGGTATGTAAGCCTCACATTGATCAAGCTTCTCCTTCTTGGTGCTTGTTCGAGTAAAGAATTTAAAGAAAAATGGAAACACACAACTAAGGAGAATGTTTGGATCCAAGAAACACTAAGTAACAGGAGGTTAGATACACGTAAAATTCCATAACCAGGAGCTTCTAAATTTGTACAATTCAACCTTATATATATATATAAACTATAAGCATTTTTTGGTTAATTCAGGCTGCGAGGGAACGGAAGCGCCTAACATGTGGTACGTGACAGGTATTTGCCAGGAGAACTAACGTCAGTCTGATTTCAGAAATGAAAATATTTTGATGTAAAACAAAGTCAAGTTCAAAGTTACGCGTAAAAAATAATCTTGCAATTTTACTCCACAGTACGCAGTAAGATAGTTTCGGAGAGNGGGGGGGGGGGGGAGACGAAGTGGGTGACAGAGAAATCAGATTTTGGTTCCCAGCAAGGGCAAGAGATTTTCTTCTTTTCCATAGTGTTCAGATAGACTGTGCGGCCCATCTAGCCTCCTACAAAATGAGCACAATGAGACGTTTACCCGAGGGTAAAGCGGCTGGGACGTGAAGGTGACTACCCACCTCCATCTTTTGCCGAATTCAATAATACTGGAGCTGTAAACCCACTCCCCATACGTCTTCATGGCCGAGTGATTTGCCATCTGCTATCACGCTCTTATCTTGCTCAGCTTATTCTTCGACATTGAAGATGGAGGCGATATATTCCTCCGAAACGTCGGCTGACTTTCAACGGACTACGAGGCGTTATATCCCAGAATAGAGTACTCTTCATAGCCGGCGCTATGAGAACCTCCATTTGAATGGTTTCTGTGTGGGTTTGCAGTGCATGCAGTTGGGATTCCATGCCTCTTTTTCTTCTTTGGAAACGTTTGTTTTACTGCGGTCGAACTACAGAGATTGTAACAATTTGTCTGGCTGATTGCGAGTTAACTTGTTCTGAAAGCAAGTCTAAATGTAACGTTCCAATAAAATTTCATGAATCCCGTCTGTAAATCAAATAACAACGCAGTAGTATTTTATGTTCTACTGCTCCGTATCCCAGCAAATTTACAATAAACACGTGGCACCAGCTTGTTTATTACTGAATGGGAATAAAGGATTAGATATAAGCGAAATTTGAAGTTGAAACTATTTGGATCGAAGTGGTTGTAGCGTCATCAATTTGGCCAGAAAGTTTTAGCAAAGCCATTAGTCGTTAGAGCTGTTACCCCTGCCGAATACTTCCAGTTTAGCGATAAAGTGGTCACTGTAAACAACGAATTAAGTACTACCCCGTGAAGGAGTATGGGGGAACGGATGTATAGATCCACATTTTCTTGATCTCGGCACTTGCTGGAGGTAAGTGGTCAGCTTCAGGCCCCTGCCGCTTTACCCCNTAAAGTGGTCAGCTTCAGGCCTCTGCCTCTTTAGCCCCAGGGAAAGAGCCATTGGATAGGAGATTGGGTGGACCCCAGAGCAGGTCAGAAAGATTTTAAGAGAAGAAATTATTGACTTTACCGGGACTCGAACTCCGAACACTCCGTCGTCCAGCCCGTAGCCAGTCGCTATACCGACTACGCTACCCCTGCTACCTCCCATTTCGAAAAAAACAATTACCGCCTCAGCTAACTTAAAGGTGTTCAGAAAATGAAGGGCTGAACACACGCACCAAGGGGGAGGTTTAATTTCATTATCAGTGCTCGAGGCACCAAATTACTTTAAAACCTCTCTCTAAAACTGTTAAGAAGAAAGGATACAATTGAGAGCTCTTAACGTCTTAAGTTGACGGTAAGCGCGCAGCTTAGCAATGCAATTAGGAACTTGGTTCAAATTTTGAGTTACTAATTGTTTCCTACATATTATCTCTGACAAACAGAAGTATCCATTCTTGGCTCGGGGTTATGTTTTCATTTCTCTTCAATATCACGATATACAGTGATGAAGCTTTAGCCGAGGCATAACAGTCAAATAAGAGACATAAACTTTTACACATACAGCTGGAAATATCAGGAATCAGAATTTGAATCGTATCTCAAATCTATGCCTTAATGCTAAGAGCACCGTTCTAACAACCGTGCTTACCGCGCATAAGGAAAAGCCTATAGACTGAACTTATTAATATTATCAGTGGCAGTGTGGACACACTGGATAATATTGTCACGAATATTCGTGATTGTAGACGGAGTTTGGATCGGGTGATTGGATTTATTGACATGCATTCAACTCACAACTACAAGTAATACAGCGCTATCACTGATCTGCACACTTTAGAATTAAATGCTATACACTAGTTTTCACTAGTCTTGTCCTGGCAACGGATTTATAACAGCCTCACTGTCACTGCAGCACATACGAAGTCTTCTTTGCACAGTCTAAGTCCTTTCTTAGCACTTCTTGTCAATCAACTTCTACTGCCAACTCTCTCAATTCTAATTCTAGCTGCTTGAGATCCTCGTTATATAGCCTCGGGGTGGATCCCTCAGAAAACACCGCTTCTTTCATTGTTGCATGTTGATTCACTGCTGTTGAGATGTGTTTACCGCACCGTTGCGTAACAATGAGCAAATCGCAGTCCATAGGAAACGCCGCCCTTCTATTGTTGTTTGGGTCACAGGGTATGTGACCTGTTCCTCTACCGCGTTTTTACCTATAAACCTCTCCCTCTACTAAAGAAGATATGATGATCGAATTTCGATCGATAATATAAAGAGAAGAACATCTAAAGTGTATTCCTCTAATTTAACCAATTAAAATTGTGATACAGTGACCGGCTCTGGGACCCACTCAGCCTCCTAACCAATGTGTAGATGGGATTCTGTCCTCTCGATCCGAATAGGACCTTGAAGACCAATTAGAGCAAACGTAATAAAATGTCGACAGAGGCAGCGTCGTTAAATAACCAACTTAACGATCAGTGACAGCAACAATCTATGGGCGATATCACGTCACTGGAACTAGGACTTGTTCACAGTTCCCCCATGTTATGTAGGTGCAAATTGTGAACAGCAAACTGTTGTGTGCAATGTTGGGTTGCAGCCGCCGCAGGGAGCGGCAATTGGCCACAAATACGAGTAGTTCTGTGAATGGGGGTCTGTTACAAAAGCATCACAGGTTTAACAATAACCGTTTCACAGTCACTGACAATCGGAACTGCGGAAGACCTAAATTTGGTTTTGTGGAAGAGAATGTTTAATTTTAATTTATATTCGATTATAGGTTTCTAGGTCAAGCGAAACTGAGAAATGTGTGTCCGTGATATGTTACATGTTTATGTACTTTTCTTCAATGGAAACGAATGTTCCCAAGCACTTCACAATTATACAAGTATATCTCCAATTTTTCTTTACGAAATCTAAAGATTGCAACATGTGCAACTGTAGTCATACGTGTTCCCTTGTGCGAGCGTAAAACTGTCTCTCACATAACAGAAATGTAATCATGACGACTGCTTATCGTAAGATATCCAAGAAAATAGTCGTTGCTATGAAACAAGAAACGGAAAGGAAATAGGCAGCACAGTAAGCGCATGATACACCTCCTATTGACTAAATAGAAGAGAGATTGTTAGGAAGTATGACATAGAGAGATATGAGTGAGTGAGAAATGTAAAATAACTCTTATGTACATTCTGAATATACAGGGTGATTCACGAAGTTTTACCCCGGCTTACGGTACATATTCCTGGGATTATTTCCTGCAAAATTTCCTTATAAACTTGTGGTAGATTTTCAATAGTTACGGAGTAACAATAGATTTTCAAAATGCATCATTGTGAATGCAGCGCTATGTTTCAGCGTGGGCGACCATACGTTCCAGTCAGCTATGTCAGCAGATAAGGTAGACAAGTTTGAATGTTGCGCGTAGTTAGATAGGCAGAGCGGTTCATACGAGTGCGACGCATTGTGTTGACGTGCAGGCAGACATTTTTGAAAATCTTATGTAAAGCCAGTCGTCTTCTAAAGCACTACAGTTTAAAGGAAACAGATTGATAGAAAGGTGTGATATGCCACCACTGGTATGTTTACAGAATGGGATGCTGAAAATAATGTAATTTTGTAACACAAAATCGATGAAAAATGTTGCACAATGCAAAATTAAGAAATTGAAAAAAAAATGTTTTAGAATGCTTCTTTCCTAAAACATTAACGATTTAAAAAGTGTTTGTATTGTATTTCTAATTTGTTTTGACTGAAATTCGAAGAAAAAAAGGATTTTTCGCCAGTTTTCAAATTACTGTATCTCTTTAATTATGAGTTGGATACCATTAGTATATTAACATTTTTTGTTCCTAATTACCTCAGGAATGCCCTCCCTAAGTGGGAGTAAAACTTTGTGAATCACTCTGTATGAACCTCAGGAGAACCGGGATATTTGATGCTCTGGTGTGTACGGCATAGACGTTTTCTGGTTCATAAGAATAGAAAATATTCTTTTCAGAAGAGCACACTGGAACATCCCCTTTTTCGGAGGGGGGGGATTTTGTAACACGTGTTCTATCCACCACAAAAAATGAAGTATGTTGTTTTTCCCTGGATACCTGACCACGTATGGGGTACGCGGTAGCATAGTTGGTTGAGGCACTATGTTACAAGCTGAAAGGTCGCGGGATCGAGTCCCGATGAGGTCGATTTTTTTAATTTACCTAATTCTTCCAGCCGCACTATGGCCCTGAGGTCGATCCATCCTCTAACATAAATGAGTGCCAGGAATCTTCCTGCAGGGAAAAAGGCTGCCGGCGCGTAAGGCTGACAACCTTACCTCCATCTGTGAGCTGATTGTCTGGAACAGCCGTGTCAAACATGCGGCCCCCATAGCCACAAATTGCGGCCCTTCAACTTTTAGAGCTAATTGATATTAAAATCAATATTAAAATTTTAGTAGAAATATTTTTTTGTAAAGACAATTTTCCAGCAGACCAGAAGACAAGAAGTCTCACACAGACATAAATTAGCAGGCTGCAGGAAATTCAATGTTTTGCTATTTCTAACATAATTTCTTATGTAATCTCTCTTTTTACATATTGAAAAGCTGTTTGATACTTGTAAAAAATGGCATTCTCTTGCTTTTTAAAACTGTAAGATATGTGACTTTAGGTAATTATATTGAAATTATTCCTAAATAATAAATAGAATTAAATTTCCTTTATCAAAATCTAATGTATATTTCTATTTTGAAGTGCGGCCCTGGACTATTATTTATAGCGCTGAGGTGGCCCTCTGTACAAGTTGAGTTTGACATGCCTGGTCTAGAAGATTTCGGAGCATCAACCTCTCACAACCCTATGGGCCTTCATGGCCTGTTACAGGGTTAACCTTACCTTTACCTGACCACACAAGTCTGCCGAGGAATGAAGCAGAGGCAGAAGAAGCAGCTCCGCTCTGACGTAACATCTGACTAAGCCCCCCGTATCCTGATGTTCATGCCCCTTTTTATAGCTCCGTCAAATCGCTGCGACAAGACAAATGCACGCAGTACATGGTGAAACCGCACATGCAAGAGTGACATAACTCTCACAGCTCCCTCGGTGCTGAGGAATTATTGTAGCGAGGTTTCGGATTGGTCACGCACGTCTCACACGCGGGCACGTGTTAAGACGCGACTCGGCGCATGTCTCAGTCAGTATAGCACTCGGCGACGGGCTGGCCACCGAACAGTCGGGGTTCGATTTCCAGCAAGAGATTTTCCTCTTTTCTGTGGTCCACGCAGGCTCCTATACAGTGGGTATCGGAGACTGTTTTCCTAGGGGTAAAGCGGCAGAGGCGTGACGCTGACCATTCACCTCCATCTCATTTCGAAGTCTTTGTGGTGTGGTGTTTAATTAATTAAACCCTTGGAAAACTTTCCCTTCACCTTTACCCGGCACGTATTTGTAACCAGTGTGAATTTGTCTTTACCACTTAACATATTCCGCAGGGATGCCCATGTAATGACTCAGAATGGAAAGCATTCCATCTCTTGGCTTGTTGCGGGGTATCTCAGGAGGTGATCATCGTATCGTGTCTAACGTTGTGGCACTTCTGCCTTGTATAAGGGGAACAAGTATATTTAATGCGATCTATTTACATATTCTGCTAGAGTAATTTTTATCTTAATATTGATTTAAATAACCTTAAGGACATATACGGCCTCCTCCTTTCCTCTCTCCTTTCACCTCCACAGTGTCCTAGTTCTAAGATTTTAACGAGTTTACAAAATAAACTCATTGACTCCCCTTTACTCTCCAGTTTGAATATTTTAGGCACTGTTTTATTGTTCTTCTTGTTGCTGTTTTTGTAATGGTGTAACGGGATATTGTATAGTTTGCTGTACAATAATCTTTATTCGAATTCTAGTTTTAAGATTTTGACGACTTTATACAGTGGACTAATTCACTGTCCCTTATTCTTCCGATTCAATATTTCTAGGTATTTTTATTTTGCTGTTTTTGTAATAGTCTGACAGGCCGCCGTGCAGCCTGGTGTACAGTAATTTTAAAAGAATATTTACTTTACATATGATATATGTCCCGCGCGTCTCGTCCCCCTGGATTTGTTGGTTCTAAAAGGATTGCTTTATAATTGTAATTATATGAACCTCCTGATTATGCAATTTTCTCCGTCCTTCTGTTACTTCCTCTCTTTTAGTTTCGACTGTTTTCATCAGCACCCTGCTACCAAACACTGACTTTGTGTTCTTCCTGTAGGAAGATCTGCTTTTCAGTCTTTAGACTTTTAAACAGATGTTGGAAAGATAAATGATTCTGAGCCAGGAGATTGAAAGTTTTTGTGGAATTATTTTTTCTAATTTCACTGAAAATATCATTCTAGTATATTTCCATATATTTTCTGTGACTAAAATAAATTAGCTGGTATGTTTTGGACTGTTACGCCTTGTGAGAGGAGACTGTGTTTATGTTTTTCAAAGTTATAGATTTTGCTCTCAGTTTAGTGTTAGCAAAATGAACTACGTGTTTTATATGTGATAGGTTTTATGTTATTTTATTCTTTTCTATATTGACATAATTACAATGTGCGTAAATGTTAAAATTGATTATACTCTGCTATGTAATGTTTCACTTATGAAATTAAATTAAGTACAAAAAATGCATTTATTACATCATTAAACAATCTCAAGACTATCGACTGAGATTCACCCCGACTTACAAATAGCATATTAAATTGTTCCCATGTACTAAACATTATTTATTGATAGACCATTAGGATGTGAAAATAATGCTGAAATATGTGAGTATCATGGGAAAAAATGCTTCATTAATATATTATTACATAAGCAGGTAAGAACACCACACCTTATAAATTCTCACTCACTTTAGCCTGAAATACGGATCTTCGCTAAGACACGTCCTGTAGGATTCTCAGTTTATGAACCAATCAGAGACGTTCATTCATTTTTTCAACAAGAGAGTTTGTAAATCTAAATTAATATGATGATTTTACCAAGCACAATAATATTGGAACATGTATGTGGAGCTTTAAAATTACTCTTCGACCCTGAAAATAGATACGATATATTTCTCCGAAACGCCGGTTGATTTTCAAAGGAATCCACGGCATTATATACCAGAAGATAATGGTAACCCTTGGAGTGTGGTTCTGGTAATCTAACGATAAGCCACCTACAAAGTTTAATGTGGACTGCCTCTTGTATTATTCCACAAGGACGATATAATTCACTGTGAGGCAGCCGTTAAGTCGTCCATTCTCCGCCTGTAAGCCACAAGCTTGTTTAACGCAGCTCCAGGGCAAGACTCTGCTGGTTCTGCGACACTCCCAGCAGTAAGAGTGAGAACAAGACGCTAAGGAAGGTACTTCTGAGGCCACATTCTGAGGCTAGCGGAAGCTATAAACTATAAAAGTCATCTGGACTAGTACTCAGTTCTGGGTTCGATCTTCTTGACTGTCAGTAATAAAAATGAGCATTTGCATGTTTTCAGCCAGGCAGGAGCAAACATTGCTTTATCCGTTTAGTAACTTCCTAAAACGAGCCTATAAGTATTTGTGACGAAAATGAGACGATGAGGAAGTGTCACTCATATGTAATTAAAATAAATAATTAAGCCATACAATCACAATATTCATGTTAGTATAATAAAGAGAATGAACATGTGACGAAAGTTTAATGTATATTTCTTCCTATTTCGGCCACCTCTCATATAATTTCCTATTGCTTTATATCGGTGTGATCGCGGCATAAGGCATGAACTCTCTTCGCTCTCTCGGACGCTGGGATCGTGGGCTCGAATCCAACTTTGTGCGTGTATATGTTTATTCTGTGTTTGTGTTATCCTGTGTTTAGATAGCGGCCTTGCGATGGGCTGGTCACTCGTTCAAGGTGTCCTACCGTCTGTGAAAAACGATTACGGAACTGAATAAGAGGCCTGGGCCCTGAGCGGGCTGGAAGAGCCACTGAAAAATAATTATATCGGTGTTTATTATTTTATTTTTATTTCTTTTCTCTGTTTATTTCTGTTCCTTTCATCTTCCTTAGTTTGTTCTTTCTCTCTCTTCTCATGCTTTATCTCCCCTCTCCGTCAATTCTGACCTTTTTCTCTACATAATTATTCCTATCTTCTTTCGTTTCCTATTTTCAGTTTTATGTTTCTTCCTCCATTTCTTTGTATATCTTAATTTACTTCATTCGTGTGTTTGTTCTTTTCATGTTTCCTTCCATTTTCATTGTAACTTTGAGACTCTGGTTTCAGCTTCCTATTGTACTGGAACGCAATTTCCTGGCCGGGCCAGTCCAAGTCGTACAGCGGGCCTGACAGGGCTATTGTGGGAACGCGCGTCGGTTCATTGTGAACGTGTCTACAGTGTCACATCTCTGCTGTGTTCCAGAATGACCTCGTGACGGAGCTGTCCACAACAGCGCTGACTGGCAATAGTACGGCCGACGAGGAAGAGCTCGAACCAGATGCACTCACCACACTCACCGTCGTGCTTATCGGTAAGCATACTCACTTCCAGTACCTCCCAACATCTCCTTTAAGTAAGTCATATAACAGTGCTTTCAGTATCGCATGACCGGTGAATGCTGATTTCGAAAGGACTTTGAAGGATACGATTGTCTTATCCCAGGATTTTCCTCGAGGAAATAAGAAGATCCACGAAAAAAAACCACTACTCACAACCGGCGTCCGTGCCGAGTTGCGAACCAAGGACTTCCCTGAATACAAGTCTAGAGCATTACCGATAGACCAAATGTTCGGTACATCCCATCGAATTAACCCTTACATGTTCGTAATTGGTGAATTAGCAACCTGTCAAATGAACAGATACTTGCCTTTGTGAGTAATTGAATGGATAGCTGGGTAATATAGATTTCAGCGCCTGTCACAGTGGCCGCGCGGTCTGATGCATGAAAAGCCTTGGCATGCTCGAACACTGAGATCCTAAGCTCGAATTTCGTTCCAGGTATGGATATCAATCTACGTCTATTCTGTGTTTGTGTTGTCCTGTGTAGGTAGTGAGCGGCCTTGCAACGGGCTGATCCCCGTCCAAGGAATCCTACCGAAAGTCTATAACAGGCATGTCCAACTTCAAACAGTTTATGATCGACGTTTTAGCGTCAAAACTGCCAGTGATCTACCACCCCTCCTATCGTCGTACCTCGCTTTAAACAAAAATATTGGTAAAAATAACACGACACATGATGTTTGTCGTAAAAGCAACTAGTAACTGGGCCGTGTCTCTGATGTCTGTAGATTCATCCAGTTGGAGGGAGAAAGCAACACAATTGGAAACATCTTTCAGCAACTGTTCAGTTATATCTCCACACATCATTTCTATTCGCCTCACAATGGTGTTTCTTGATAATTGAAGATCTTGAATAGTAGCTATGATCTCTTTCTTATTTTATATTACAAGTGAATTTACATGCTTTTTACGTATAATTTCCATATAGGCCTATGAGATTTCAGGCTTTAGGGCATAATAAGCCTAACAGCAATAAAAGTAACACCCTTAAAATAATAGAACTTAAGAACTATTCGAGATATATGTTACAGGCTAATTATTAATTTAGGTATTCTACAATACTTAGGCATTCTTCAAAATGCTTTAACATATTATGAAAAATTAATATACGTAGATTTTTCAGGTGATGACATAGCGTTCTATTATTAAAAGATATTCCTAAGTTGATTACGAACTCTCTCCGTACCAAATTCCAAATACCTACGTCCAGTGGTTCCTTAATCATCTTCATAAAACCGAAATCTAACTAGGCCCCTAGATTTTGCTCGGCGCTTTAATTGTTTGTTTTCAATCTGCGTTAAAATGGACTTGACAAATGTTCCATACTTACAGGAAATATCTCAGCACAAAACAAATCAGCTCCTCCAATTAACAACAGCTAGTGATACTAACACCTCAGGTATTAGCGATATTGGTCGCCTTAAGATCTGTGACAGTGGCCTGTTCGATATACACGTATAAGCACTATGTTGGACAAGACCCATGGCCTTAAGTATATTGTGACAGTGATCGAGACTAACTCCTACAAACGCCCCCAACAGGGCCTGAGCAGGATCCCTAACCTCGCAGCTGAAAATGGAAGCGGGACATATAATTAGGAACTTACTTATATAATTCTCGTAATCGTCTTATTGCTAGATTTGAAGACATATTAGTACAACACTGCCTTAAATTATATCACGTTTTCAGCAAGTTCTTATGAGGAACTGGTAAACACACACAAACGGATGAGCTCACATATATTAGAAAGGCATTCTGTATGAGCAAAGTACGAAATGTACGCGAGGTAAATTGCCGCAACAGAAGAAACATTTTTTACTAATCCCGTCTTATTGATATCTTGTAAAGTAAGCCTCTAGCTAACGACCTAACTTACTCCATGGAAATGAAACGTTCTTGAGAAGCTGCTAGTTGCGCGGCTACTCAAAAATTTCACAACATTTTACGGAACCCGTAACTTTATTATCGTGTTCGCAAGAGTATTCCACTAGTCCCTATGGTGAGCCAGATCAATCCAGTTTATGCTACCTCATCCTATCTCTCCAGGATCCATCTTAATATTATTCTCCTACCTCTCTCTGTCTTCCCAGTGGTCTCTTTCCTTCTGGCTTTCCTGTTAAAATCCTATACGTATTCATCTTCGCCCCATGCGTGGTACATGTCCTGCCCATCTCATCTTCTTTGATCTGATCTCTGTAATTATACTTGGAGAAGAGTACAAGTTGTGAAGCTCCTCATTATGCAGTTTTCTCCAACCTCCTGTCACTTCATCTCTCTTCGGTCCAAATATTCCTCTCATCGCCTCGTTCGAAAGCCTCTGCTTTGTAGAACTGCATATTACCAAATATTTCAGGAGCTGCAGCCAAGAACTGCTCTCTAATGACTTAAATTAGTCTTTTGTTCATAAGGAGACGTTCAACAAGCAATTTCAACAACCGTGGAATGAATTTATTAAACTCCGAGAACAAGAAGTGGGTGATTTATATAATTGAATGGACCCAATTGCGAACGTGGTGACAAATACGGCAAAAATGCATTTCTCAAAGAGGCATGAAATGTAGATATAATGAAGCAATTAACTGGAACCAAAAAAATTATACTGGAATCTCTTATTCTGTTGAATATGACGACAATATATGTGGCATGAGAGCAGTTTACACACAGAAGTTCTTTTCAAATCCGAAATTGAAATTAAGTCATAATAAAGTAAAAGAAGGGACTAGTAACGAAGATATATTTCGAATGTGATATTTACATTGTACTCTTTAAGGTACGACGTAGTGTAGTCTGGTAAGTGGTTATCAAATTTTCGGTGAGACCTGAGATTTCCATCTTCAGAATAAATTTACTACTCTCAAGTTGAAAGGAGGCACGCGGTAGCGCAGTTGGTTGAGGTTCTATGCTACAAGCCGGAAGGTAGCGGGTTCAAGTCCCGATGAGGTCATTGGATTTTTTCAATTGACCTAATCCTTCCAGCCGCACTATGACCCTGGGGTCGACTCAGCCTCTAACAAAAATGAGTACCAGGAATATTCTTGGGGCTAAAGGGCGGCCGGTGTGTAGGGCTGACAACCTTGCCGCCATCTGTGAGTCGATTGTCTAGAAAATGTGAAAACCTCAACATCTCACAACCCTATGGGCCTCCACTGCCTGTTACAAGGATACGTTTATATTTTTTACTCTCAAGTTGGAGGCAGTATGTTCCAGAAAACGTAAGCAATGAACTGCCAAACTACACGGTGTTAGCCCAGAAGACCACAACCTAATTCTTCATTGGCATGAATGCCTTAGACCTCACAGGGAATATAATATATTTCCAAGATTCTTGAATTTAATCTGTAATTGATAACTAAATAACAAACTAACAGAGTGAACCAGTAACTATTCAGTCACCAACTTATAATCTATCTACGTAACTAGCCAACCTAACTAATTAAGCTCGTGTATATTTAACCACACATGTTTATTTATAGTCGAAACAGTGTTAGTTTTCGTAACCGTCGTTGTAAGGATTCCATTATGACTGAAATAAAGGAGTACTACAAACACGCGTAGATTTTCCTGAAATTCGCGTCTGTACAATTCATTACGCAGTTCCATAAAGAACAATGAGACCAACATGCCTTGAAAATGCAATATGGTGTCTCGGTAGACGAACAGTGAGCAGCGATTTAAGTTGTGGCCACTACAACTGATACCACGAGCTGTTGTAAATTATTTGCATATTTTTAATTATATTTATGATAATTGATCTGTTGTAATGTTTTGTTATCAAGCCGTTAGCACATAATTTTATAGCTTCGTCTTAATTGTTACTTTACACTGTCTTGTTATTTTGATCTCACGACTTTTCTGTTCAAATTAAATTCTTTTTCATAAATTAATCAGCTCTGCATATGACGAATATCCTACCCTTATTATTTTACTACCCGTTTCGCTTCGCATACTCACAATCAAATCGTAAACAAATTACTGAGAAAAATACAATATTCAAGAAGTTCTTGCAAATAAGCATTTCCATGAAAACTGCCACTGCTTACGAGAAATGGGTTGCCCTTTGTAGATCCACCTGCCGGCAGAATTACGTACTACCTGTGCGTCTGAATGCACAATCTGACGCAGCATTTTACACTTACATCATATAGCGAGATTCTTCAGATGAGTTTAAATTCATTTGTTAAGTTTTTTGTATTGCATGTTTGATAACATGGAGCTTATGGCAGTGCAGCCCTGTTTCGAATCCCCCATGTATGATGCACAGCCTCGTATGCAGCAGAACGGGAGAGTTCGGGTCGCCGAGATATCTGACGCACCGATGTTCACGGTTTCCGATAGTGACATCTGGTGTCCCTGTTCGTATATTGCTCTGAGCCCAATATCATCTATAGGATGAGGTACCATTGTGCAGTTCTGTCAGCCATCGATAAATTCTTAAAAATGATATGCAGTCAGGATGTCGCCATTCCGGAAATTCTACCGTGTACAACCATGAAGAAACGTTTGCAACACCTCCAAACCCTCCAACACCACATACATACGTACGTACTGTATTTATATAATTAATGTTATCGGACATGGACTATGGATTACCCTACACCAACTAAGCATACCGATGCATTCTAATCTAAAAAGGAAAGTAAGAACAATACTAATATGGGTTGTGGGCACGCGGTAGCTTGGTTGAGGCACTACACTACACACAAGAAGGTCTCTGGTTCGAGTCTCAATTACGTTATTTTTTTCAATTGACCTAATCCTTCCAGCGGCACTATGGCTCCGGGGTCGACTCAGCCTCTAACAGAAATGAGTACTGGGAATTTTCCTGGGGGGTAAGTGTCGACAGGCGCGTAAGGCTGACCTCACCGCCATCTGTGAGCTGACTGTCTAGAAAATGTGGGTGCCGCGACGTCTCACAACCCTGTGGGCCTTCACTTCCTCTTATAGGAATAACTTTGCCATTTTTACCTCATAGGGGTCATTATGTCCAGTATGGCTTCTGGTGAAAATAATGTTGTAGAGTGCACACAGATGTACTCTTGTAACTGTTTAATAAATATCGCCAAAAATAAAATTGTAATCAGAATTAACATACCAAATAAAATGATGAAGGATACTGTAACATAGTAGAACTATCAGTGATTACAAATAAAAGAAAAACGTACAGAAAGACAACCACACGATGTGATGCCAGCCACACGTGCCCCTCGGTCACTATTTTCTTATCTCCTATACAGCGTTGCTACATAGCATTCAGATTCAATCCTGTTTTCAGCGAAAATTTTGCGCAAAAAAAATTTTTATCACGGAATGCTTTGTCGCAGTCGCAATTAAGGAATCGCGTGTTGAGTCTGTGTGCTTGAATTCCCAAAATATGTAAGCACATTAATGTACGTGTGTTTTTCCATATCTCGTCAGTGGTGTGTCGAAAATATATCTTCGGGAAGGATTATACTTCCTTCTTCGTGATATTAGAGAACGGTGGAAGGAAGCAAAGTGTTTCGACTTCAGTCGTCAAGAATTTTAGCCTAGGTGAATTACCTTGGCGTTTGTTTTTTAATAAATTCTGCTATAATGCACGAAAATTTTCAACAATATAACTCAGAATTCTCATTATGGAATCTCTGCAATTTTCGGAACACAAAATGAAAATTTTACAAACTGCCGCCCTGTAACTCTGACATTTTCCTACAGCTGATTTCAAATTACTATGTCGAAATTTCCACTATACTGTGACAGAATAGTCCATTACAGCACGACTTGCTGAAAGCACATTTCATAATAACAGATACGCTTATACGCTTATATACATATATATATATATGTGTGTGTGTGTGTGTGTGTGTGTGCGCGTGAGTGCGTGAGTGCGTGAGAGAGAGAGAGAGGGAAAGCGTCGTCACGAGATTGACAGACGTTACGCGGAAACGTACACGCTTGGAGAAACGGAAGCGTTGCTCCGAGATTGACATACATTTCATGGCAGCGGACGGAACAGAGAATAAAAAAGGACAATTAACTGTTCGATTTGGTGATCTATATTCGGTCCGCATGGAAGTTAGTTCAGCGAGAGGTGCTACATACGGGATTCGCCAGACAGACGTCGTTCAGAAGGAGTTCAATGTGTGATCTGTTTTAATTGACTGTAACTGTAAAGAAGTTCCAATAAACCCAGTCATCAAATCCAGAACCCATTATTATTACTCACTCTAACCTTAATACTTGAAAATATTTTCCCTAAGAAGTACTACGATTAACATTTCTATCCCTTCTTATTTCTGACCAGTATTTCCTTTATACAGAACATCCCCCGGGCAGCCGATTAACAATCTAGTTATTTCTTGTCGTTACAGAAATTAAAATTTTATTTTATCCCATCTTGAGATAGTTTTTCCTTCCAGAACCTGTCTACTATGTAATCCTTAAGCTATTAAACTCTCTTTTTAAATGAGTTTTTAAGCCCCAAAGGAAGAGTACAAATCGAGCTTCTCTGAAAGGGAAGGTTGTGGAGAATACTTGGACCAGGCAGGGAAGAGCAACGGGATTGATATAAGCGTGTAGTGAATCATGAGGATGTGTGGGCATGTAGCATGTATACGGGGCTGAGAAAGCAACAGAAAATTAGAGTGGAAAGGCTGATATGAAGAGGTGTTCTGATGGACTTAGATGGACGTGGAGAGATAATATTAAAAACGTTTTAGAAACATGTTCTTAGGTTATAAGTGTGTAGACTGCATCTGAATAGTATTTAGTAATAGAGTTGTGTATTTAGTGTTCAGCTAAGGAGATACCTGAATCTTAAGAAGGATTTCTCATTTTATAAGTACGAAGAAGTTGAACTTTTATCTCGGAGAAAGAGTTTCGGACATGTCTAATAGTCTTTCATAGTACTACATACATTTCTAATCCTGCAGTTCCATTACCGTAACTATTGTAGCATTATCCAAGTTTTTTAAGAAACCTTACTTAAGCAGTCTACAGGATCCGCTTGCCATAAATTTATTAGATAAAACTTAATAATTTAGCATTGTCGCCATTTTAGTAATCGTTGACATAAAAGTAATATTCACACATGATATGAAGAAGTCTGACCGCCTCTGTGGTCTAGTGGTCAGCGTTCGATTCCCGGCGCTACCAGATTTATTCTGAGAAATATTGGGTCTGGAACGGGGTCAGCCTCGTGATGATAATTGAGGAGCCATTTCAAAGAAACAGCGGCTCCGGTCCAGAAAACCGAAATTAATGGCCGTGGAGACTCGTTGGCTGACCACGCGACACCCTCTATCTGCAAATTTGGCACTAAACTTCTCCGACAAGCGGCGGTCGCTCGGTCGGTATAGTTCGCTTGTGGACTAAAATCACGGAGTTTGTTTTGATATGAAGAAGTGTGTACGGACCCACAAAAACAACAACAACACACACAAAGACACACACACACATTGAAAGCGTAGTGGCAACATTAGGCCTATTTCAAAGTCTTTCCATAAGGGAATGAAGCAGAATACAAAGTGTGTATTTATTACGGCAGCTGATGTCAGAAATCTGCATCTCGAGTTTTGGGACCATCATAAACTAAATAACAAAATTGTTCTTGTACATATCTAATTAAGCACTACGCCATGAGGGAGCATGTCGGGGTGGATATATAGATCGGCGTTTTCTTGACCTCGCAATCATGCGCAGACTAAATATTTCAAACTGGACTCAGAATTTTGACTGGCGCTGCGTGTGCCTCTTGTTATTAACTCTTATTATTTGTACCCACTTACTTTAAACTGTTTCAGAATTCTCGGTGCTATGGCAGAGAAAGCAAAGCCAGGGAAGATCTGAAACATTTTGCATGAATGTATTTTTAAATAAAACAGCAGTAAGCAATTCCGTTACAACTACAAAATGATATAACGGGGTAGTTAATAAATGAATTGACTGATTGATTATAGGTTTGTCGTTTCATAATTCATTAGGAACACAGTATCACCTTTGATAATAATTGCATAAAATATACATATTTCAAATATTGTAACTCACAGTCTCATATAACAAGAATATTAGAAGTTAAAATTACTAGTTTCGGTCCGTCACATCCTTAAAGATAATGGTGAGCATATTATCCAAATGTTTAAATATTAAAGGCCCTGGATTTTGCCCACAATGTACAATTATGATTTGCAGAATAAATAACGATTACTCCTCTGAATAACATTAACAATTTGGTCTCTGTAACGGAGACCCGTTTTGATTTTCGTGTGATGGAAGCTGAGTGTTTCAATATTATTTAGAATAACTTCAGGCTACAAAGGTTTAATAGTGCAGGAAGGAGTACGTATATTTGGAAAATAACGAAACAGAATGTCTCAGGGAAACTTTGGCTCAGAAACCATTTATCATAACAAGTTAATACTGAAATGCAAGGCTGAGGCAAAACGAGCTTTCAACGGGAATTCAGCTATCCTATAGGCTTGCATAGGCCTGTTACGGTAGCCGAGATGTCTCAGGCATGCACTGTCTTCGCTCGCTCGGAAGCTGGGATCGTGGGTTTGAATCCTATCAGAGCATGGATGTTCAGTGTTTGTGTGTGTGCGCGCGCGCAATTTTCTGTGTTGATGTATAGGGAGGGACCTTGCGACAAGGTGATAATCACCCTCCCAAGGAATCCTACCAAATGTCTAAGATATAGTAAACCGAAGTGAAACGGGGAATTTCGTGGAGGTAGGTCAAGGCCAAAATTGAGGCTGTAGCGCCAAAGGAAAAAAAAAAATAGGTCTGCATAATTATTTTAAGTAACTGTATAAAAATGCTAATATAACGAAAATAATTTAATTAGATAAATAATAACTTTATACCATCAGATTTAAGAATACAATTTATTAGTTATGATGGACTGCAAATAAGCAAATATAGATCCCCTATGCAAAATTTCTTTCATCGAAGTGATTACTATAGGTTCGTAATACGATCCTAGCATGACGAAAATTAAGACATTTTCTATAAGAGTCAGTTGGATTACATATGTGTTTTTATCCTTTTACATGCTGCAGAGGATATTCCTCTCTCAGGAATATCAGCTAGCTCTGTTCCGAAAAGATGATCATTATCACGTGAAAGAAGAACTAAGTCTTCCAACTTCCCTTCGACTATTTAAATTACAGTAAAACTTGGTTATAGCAACATCGGTTTCTGCGACACCTTGTCTATTGCGTCAAATATTCAATGGTACGAACTAATTCCTCATAAAGCAACTGTTTTCATACCTTGCTTAGTACGACATGCACAAATGCATCAACCTCGTATGTAACGTCATTTTCATTCCTGAATTTCTCTGATATGGACATTGAACGTAATTTAGAAAGTGTATATTGGGCAAGTAACAGGAAACAGATGAAGATAACTGATTACTGTACTCGTATCTAGGTACAGTAAGGCACAACAATTGATGTAATCTACTGTAATTTGGTGAGTAGGCCTACCTTTAATATACAGTATTAGTGCGGTGTGTATTGTCAGTGAAAAGCGCTGTAATATGTCTTTGATATTACACATTTGGGCAATTCCACGTTAATGTTACGTTAGTCTGTACTTAACTACGTATTTCACAAAAAATGCAACATTTTAACTCGGTTTTTGGTAGATTTTTACGTGACTAACATAAGGCTACTGTGGAAGTGCCCATTTCGGTTACAACGACATTCGTTTATAACGACACTATTTTTAGGTCCCTTTGATGACGTTATAACCAAGTTCTACTGTATTTGATCGTTTCGTTGCGTCAAAGTATGTCCTTGTTACCACGCGCTACGCACATGCACATATGCATATTTACAAGAAATTGTACGTATTTTTTAAATTCAGAATAGAAGGAGCCAGATACCAGAATATTACCTTGGTGTTATGTGTGACTGAATATATGTGTTTAAATAGAAGTTAACTTTCTTAAACACTTTCACTAGAATTCCCCATTTCTTGGTATTGTTGGCAGTGAGCGTAGTTTTTGCATCCGTTCCGCAGGCATCTTCCTGTCGCTGGTCATCTTCCTGTCTATCGCGGGCAACATCCTGGTGTGCGTAGCCATCTATACGGACCGCGCCTTGCGACGCATCGGCAACCTGTTTCTCGCGTCGCTTGCCATCGCAGACCTGTTCGTGTCCAGCCTAGTGATGACTTTCGCCGTGGTGAACGACTTACTGGGCTACTGGATGTTCGGGGCGCAGTTCTGTGACACCTGGATCGCGTTCGATGTGATGTGCTCCACCGCATCCATCCTCAATCTGTGCGCCATCTCCCTGGACCGGTACATCCACATCAAGGACCCACTGAGGTAACTACTGGCTTAGTGGAAGGAACCGACTCTGGTCTTCTGAATGTAGGCCTGCTAACAAAGACTTTAGCTGGAAGTCTGGACAGATGGCAACCGGACGGATAATGGCAATCGGTCCATCCGAATACAGAGAGGGAACCAATCAACTTAGATATTCGGCTGCGATAGTATGCGTAGTTCAGGATCCACGCCTTCTCGATCTCAAGCTCTGGCGAAGGCGCTTGGGCACATCCTGCCTCTGGCCACAGTATTCCTCTAGTTCTTGCGTGAGGCAGTCGAGTAGCTCAGTCAGTACAGTGGAAGGTTCTGGGCGGCCGGCGTCCGCTTCCTTGTTGAAACAGAGACTCTGTCCCCCACTGCATCCACACTGACGATGGAGCCACCCAACTTCTGGTGTGATGAATACCGGGTCCATTCGCACTTGAGTAATGCAACCGGGAAGTGAACCTTGCCGAGTTTATGAATGCATGGAATTTTATCTCCACTCGTCCACGAATCTTGACGACATGAATTTAACCACAGTGTCAAATTAACAGTTATACCTTCTTATGTAGTATGTACGAGAGAGAACTGTGATGGAGAAATAATTGATCTCGACATTTTGTAGAATTTTTGCTATCACGTTTTTGGGTGTCTATAGACGGGGTTTGGATTGATAATTGGATTCATTGAACACTTACTGATCGTAACTACACTTAGCAATACCGTTGTTGCTAATTCGAGTAAAGCGCGTACTAATTCTTATCATTCTGCTGTGTCTTCAGCAATAATTGCCTGGTGACGAATCCAACAATGTCCTCTGCTTCCATGCTCACCTTCTTACCGGCAACTAACTCATTGCTTCAATTTTACTGATTATAACATCTCAGCGAGGACCGCACAGCGAATACCGTTCTTCTGTTGCCGTTCAATTATTGTTTAGCGTACAGAGCATAAAACACAAAACCTTTGTTGTCGTTTGCGGGCAACTGCCTAGAAACGGTCGCTGTACAGTTGCGTATCTCGCGGTCGCCGCCTAGCAACGGGTCTATATGCCAGAATAAGTTTTCATTATATCTGAATGTGAAAAAGCAGTGCAGCATAAGAAGACATTCTCACGCTGAAATAATAGATCCCGTTATATTGAACAATTAATTTTCACATTCCCGGGGTATGAAAAAGTGATTTGTGGAGTTCCGTCTGTGTGCACGACGCTCCACATGTATGTCTCTATAAATATGATGTTCGCTAGCTTTCTGACTATTGGACGGACGTCATGCATACTTGGAATCATATAGGGTTCACCTACCCAGTTTTTATCAATGTCATTCGGAGTGTATATTTAATTTTGAAAATGGTCCTGAGCTTGAAACGGTTCCCGATGTGTCTGAATTTCTCGGAAATATCCTTAACTTATAGAATAATGATTGTGCCCTGAAGAAAGTCGATGGCTTCATTACGGAGTCAACGAATTCTTTTGGATATTTATTAAACATTAGATCGTGTCTTATGTTATTATTTTCGTTGCAGAAATTCTTCTGATCCTGATATACCTGAAGACGGAGACAGAATTCAGCCTTCAAAACTTTATGTTGTTAAATAAAAAGAGNTAATGACATGGGATGCTGCATACACACCGCTTCATCTACTGAACATCTTTAACCCGTCCAGTTTTTATCAATGTCATTCGGAGTGTATATTTAATTTTGAAAATGGTCCTGAGCTTGAAACGGTTCCCGATGTGTCTGAATTTCTCGGAAATATCCTTAACTTATAGAATAATGATTGTGCCCTGAAGAAAGTCGATGGCTTCATTACGGAGTCAACGAATTCTTTTGGATATTTATTAAACATTAGATCGTGTCTTATGTTATTATTTTCGTTGCAGAAATTCTTCTGATCCTGATATACCTGAAGACGGAGACAGAATTCAGCCTTCAAAACTTTATGTTGTTAAATAAAAAGAGGCCGATATTTTAGATAAAAACAGGACGATAGCTACTGTCCAGAAACATAATATTTGTCACAATTTTGGAGCTTTGGTTCTCTTGTGTTAATAATTTCCAAAGCAATGTCAACGCACACAGTGCTAATTGGAAAATAATATGTAACAAGTTTAATATATCAGGAGAGTAACTGACTCTTGTATTTTGTCGCAGATATGGACGCTGGGTGACAAGAAGGGTGGCTGCGGGGTCCATCGCTGGCATATGGTTGCTTGCGGCTCTAATCTCATTTCTCCCCATCTCCTTGGGCCTCCACCGTCCTCCTCAGCCACTCGTATACCACGCAGGTGACACTGAATACCCCACCTGTGCCCTCGACCTGACGCCAACATACGCCGTCGTCTCGTCCTGCATTAGTTTCTACTTCCCGACGCTGGTGATGCTCGGCATCTACTGCCGCCTCTACCTCTACGCACAGAAGCACGTTAAGAACATACGCGCAGTTACGAGGCCGCTCACTGCTTCTTCAGCCACCACCAACTTCGGTGCCACTATGGACTCAAATTCGCCCACTCACTCCACATCTTCTAAACATGCTCTTGCCAACAAGGTGCAAATGCATCACCAGTCCTCCCCGTATCATGTGTCGGACCACAAGGCTGCCATAACCGTAGGCGTCATCATGGGTGTTTTTCTGATATGCTGGGTACCCTTCTTCTGTGTGAATATCGTGGCCGCTTTCTGCAAGACCTGCATACCCGGCATTGTATTCAAGATACTTACGTGGCTGGGCTACTCAAACTCGGCCTTCAATCCTATTATTTACTCCATATTCAACACGGAGTTCCGTGAAGCGTTCAGGAGGATTCTGACAGCGCACTATCCACCTTGGTGTTGCGATGGCAAGTGCGGCTACGAAGCTGTCAGTGGAAGATCTTCTCTTGGTGGGGGAAAAAGAAGAAGTGCTGGTGATGGAGGGGAATTTGGAAGCCTGAGGGGAAAGAAAGGACTAGGAAGTGGTTTGGGTTGCACTCCAAGGCACAATGGTTCTTGCACACAGCTTAAAGAAAGCAGCAGTCCGAGAAGTTCTGCTGGATCAGTAGGAACTCTGAGACAAACTAGAGTAAACTCCGCAGACAGGGATATTATAGAGGGAGAAGAAATAAGTGCAATATGACTGCAGTTAAGTCGCGACAGTGAAGTACATAATCTTGGAAGATTGAACATTTCTTATTCCTGTTGATGCAATACGTCAGATGCCAGAAGGAGATCACAAGAGACTTACTCTCTGTTCATTAAGAACAATTAGATACACTGTGTTATTTTCATAACACTGATAGTTATGCTCACTACTGCAGGCAGATCGCACCCACGTTATATTAGAGTTGTAAAGGACATAATTATTAGTGTAACAGTGTTTGTGTGAGTGTAAATTTTTCATGAATCAGGACCACATTTTACGTAACACACTTCGTCTTTCCATTTTGAGTGACTGGGTTCTGTGGTCCCAGGTTAAATCTAGAATTAACCAATTCCTGATCCCGAAAGAGAATGAAAGTGAGGAGTTTCATATTTCAATTGGAGACATGTAGGTATCCAATATTTCTGAACTTTTTTAGGTTGTTTTTGTTTTTTATTTATTACGTACTCGTATTACAGTGAATAAGCATCTTACGTTGCTACCACCCAGAATTGAAATTTAATTGGCAATTGTAACACTGGTATGGATTATATTCTCAAATAATCTTGAATAATATTGTTACAAATACATAAAATTCGGCATTTTATGCTTATAATCACACAATTGTATTTCGTAAAATGTGCCAAAAGTATATGAAAAGTAAAAACCCTTACTTTCATTTATTTATATCAGGTATGAAGTTGTTAGACTTCCCCTGATCGTGCTGTTTAGTGCTTCATATACCGAAGTACGTGTTTTGCAATGTCAAAGTACAATGTTAAGTAACGCCTTAGCCTTTCTTTTGCATTGCCTCTCAGACTGTTATATACAGAATTACTGACTTTTTTTACTTTCTCCATCTTCCGGAATTCTAGGCAGTACAGGACACGACGTTTCGGAAACTGAATCTATTTCCGTCTTCAGATGAGGAAGGAAGACACCTACTCAGTGGGGCCCCTTGGAAAGAGCTAATCTCAATCACTGGACCCAGTAATTCTGTGTGTCATCACCAACATCAGAACCTTTCAGAATCTATACTGTTATATCCAAGAAATTCGTAAAATGTGTTTATCTGCGTTTCCCAGGATTTAACAGAGTACATCAATATATCTATTTCTTGCAACAAAATTTGATTCGATGTATTTTCCTCTTCATTGCAGGATAAAGCAAACACATAATTTTAGAGAAATACTTAAAAAACACAGAGGGAAATACGTTTATCAGAGAAACATAGATGTATAAATTTGCGTGAAATAATTCAGCTTGAATTTGAGCCGCGAAACATGCGGATATGGTAGATGGCCTGTATAAACCCACGGTTAATCAAACAACCAGAATTGTATAATACATTTTCTTATTGCTACTGGGTGGGACTAATTCCTTGCACTGCGGTCACTTCAGGCCTATTGTACCAGCACCAAATGATAGGTGAGGGTGATTGTGGAGCAATTGGTGGAATGAAGATTGGCAGGGGAAACCCAAGTACTCGGAGAAAACCTGCCCCAGCGCCACTTTGTCTACCACAAATCCCACTTGCAGACCCGGGATCGAACCCGGGCCGCCGCGGTGGGAAGCCAGCGACTAACCGCTTGAGCTTTGGCTCGGCCTGTGTAATATATAAATGATGCAAAGTAAAGTACCTAAAAGGACGGGGCATGATTCGGACACTGAATATTATTTCTTTTGTACAGGCAAAATAATAATTTTATATTTTTATTTTATTCCTTCTCATGAGTTTCATGTGGATGAAATAGCAAAAGTGAATTATTCCGGATACTTTCAATAAAACATTTTTCTCATAGATGCTGAAACCTAAATCAAACCCGCTCATCCTCTTCGTCGCCTCAACGGGCGGCTCCATGCTTCAGCAAGAGTTAGTGAGCACCAGAAATAAACATTCTTTCTGTGTCCTGTGTTAATGTGGTGGCAGACCTTATACCAACTCTCATTTAATTATCTTCTTAGTGCCTAAGGTAGGCCACGCACCGGCATGCGTCAAGACATGTAACAGTCAAGACACGATGTCTGCGACATGACGCAAAGAAAGGAGCACAGTTGAAAGGAATGAGATTATGAAAATCTCCGCACAACCGTCTGAGTCATGATGCTGACGTCAGCTTCATGCTGACGAATTACGAATGAGGCAAGACTGCACCCTTTGTCTCATGTCTTGATGGTTGTCTTGACACAGTTCATATGTGGCCACCCTAAGACTTTCATTACCGGTTCTACAGGTGAACGTTAGAACATGCCAAAAAAAGAACTCCGTGAGTTTAGTCCGCAAGCGAACTATACCGACCGAACGACCGCCGCTTGTAGGCGATGTTTAGTGCCAAATTTTGCGGATAGAGGGTGTCGCGTGGTCAACGCAAAGAATCCCCACGGCCGATAATTTCGGTTTTCTAGACCGGAGCCGCTCCTCAATTATCATCACGAGACTGAGTGGACCCCGTTCCAGACCCACTACTTCTCAGAAAAAAATGGTAGCGCCGGGAATCGAGCCCGCACCTCTGAATCTGTAGCCAGAAACACTGACCACTAGACCACAGAGGCGGTCAGAATATGTAATATACTCGTAATTTCCATCTGTGAGGTGAGACTTCCCTGAGCTGACCTTTGTGACGGGTACTGTTATTTGAACCGTGAGTAGATTGACAGATGATGTTTGTGAAATCATTTATTTTACTCATATAATTTATTTTTGATAACGAAATTTCTTCGATTACAATAGAAAATCTGGATTCGTACCCAAGAAATATTTCGCCGTATTTGTTACATCAGATTCCTGCAACAGAGCAGGTTACATCGGCGATGAAGCTTCCATCTTGTGCCACAGATATGCCCTTTTCTAAATAAGGCTTCAATGCCAACTGTCTAGAGTGATCTCTTTGAATTTTAAGCCTCTGTGTTCTAGTGGTCGGAGTTCTTGGCTACAGATCAAGAGGTCTCGGATTCGATTCCCGGCGCTACCAGATTTTCTGAGAAGTAGTGGGTCTGGAACGGGGTCCACTCAGCCTCGTGAGGATAATTCAGGAGCTATTTGAATTGAAAAGTAGTGGCTCCGGTCTAGGAAACCGAAATTATTGGCCGTGGGCATTCGCTGCGCTGACCACGTGAAATCCTCTATCCACTAAATTTGGCACTAACTTCGCCGACAAGCGGCGGTCGCTCGGTCGGTATAGTTCGCGTGCGGACTAAAGCCACAGAGTTTAGTCTCTTTTAATTCCTGACAATTTTTGAAATTGTTGTTCTTTGATAAGGTTCACAAGTTACTTGCCCTGGATCATCCTCCATTCTGCGTACTTCAGCGATTTACTGAGCCCTCTTTCCAATTAAGGTGACATTATCATTCTTTGTGAAATAACCCTTAAATCAATTTGCACCCCTCTTCTCTCCCATAAATGCTGACGATCTCCAAATCAGCCTGTTTTCAAGGAATACATTATGGAAGGATTACAATTTAGGTTTCCAGCAGGCTGTCACTTGTCTCCTTTGGGAAGGGGGATTACTTTTGATATTTTAAGTGTTTTAAAGTAACTTATTCCATGTTTATTTCTACTAATCAAGTCGAAGTCAAAGTGAAAGTCACATTGCGGCTGACGGTCAGTCATTCAGTAAGTCTTGATGTCGAGCCCCATCTGGGGTTCATTACAAGATATTAATTTTTACCGTTTGACAGTTACCGTCTTGTTTCTGTGGAGCACCCTCTCTGACGAGAGGACGGGTCTTTCTTTTGTATATACTGGTGACCCTTGCCAGCGCAGTCTTTCTCGGTTCCGAGTCCTTCGGGACTCGCGACCATATTTTATTGTCTCAGATTTGAGACTTCCTTTTTCGTCGCCTCCTACGATTCGCAGGCTCACGGTGGAGGTATTCGACCACACCTCCACACGGGGTTTATATCTACTAATCGTATTCAAGCATAAATAAGCGACGGCGGCATGTACAGTTCTCTTCTCCAGGGTTCCTGGACCGGATTAGAGACGAAGCAAATCTCTCATCGAATGGCGCCGGGGACTCCGTCCCCATGGGTGAAACGGCTGAGGCGTAAAGCCGACACTCATTTTCACTTAGTGCTGAGATCAAGAAATGCTGGAGTTACACCTCACTTCTCCACAATTCTTAGGGAATTAAATTAAGACAGGAATAACTTCATCATACTGCTGCACCCAGAAAAATGGAATAATACTAATTAAGGGCTCTTTTATTGGGTTTGATTTAGGTTCTCACACCTGCAAATATAAAGGTTTGGTCCCCTCGTACCATCCGCTTCATTGGCTTTACTTGCACGGCTTATCCTTTGGCCCTGAAGATGGAAGCTCTATATCCTTCAACATTTCGATAAAATTATACCAGACTACATGATGTCACATACCACAAGACGCTCTGTTTTTCGTTTTTAAGTAGGTTGGATATGGGCCTAAACACCAAATTGCAAGTATTACCGGGGGGGGGCACTGTGCTACAAGCCGGAAGGTCGCGGATCGAATCCCGAGGAGGTCATTGGATTGTTTTCAATTTATCTAATTCTTCCAGCCGCACTATGGCCCTGGGGTCGACTCTCTAACAGAAATGAGCACCAGGAATATTCTTGGAGGTAAAGGGCGGACGGCGCGTAAAGCTGACAACCTTACTGCCATCTCTGAGCTGATTGTCTAGAAAATGCGAGAACCTCAACATCTCACAACCCTATGGGCCTCCACGGCCTGTTACAGGAATAACTTTACTTTACTTTCCGGGTCTGAAGGTGACACTTGTTCTTAACCTGGGCACAAGATGGATGTGAGTGGCCAGCTTTATGCTGTAGCCGCCATATTCACAGGCAGATTGGCCTGTTTACGTGTTGATTAAGAAAATAAGTGGACTGGGACAATTAGATGGCATTCATTGCGAAGAGATTTTGAGATCTGAAATGTTGTGTTTTGTTCAATTCTGTTCTACATAGTTATATTATATTATATTATATATTATCATATAGTTTTAGTTATATTAAATGTTTCTAAGACTGAAAATGAATTCTTCTAATTCCGACTCTTCAACGGACTGTGGATATAAATTATAATCTCGTTCGTAGAAAAGAAACTCTTGAGAAAAATAAAAATGAACCATTAATGATTTTTACTGTTGTACTTTAAAGAAAGGATTAGACGTTCTGTTTAAATTGCAATATTGGTCTTCGGCTGTTTTAAAAATCTGTATGAAACAATTATCCGAATTTAAAGAAAGTTACTTCACGTGTCCTGTTGTTCATTAGTTAATGTCACAAAAATTAAAACTGAATTCATATTTGGCATTGATACGAGTATAATTTTATATTACATTCTGCAAATAGTACTTAAACAGTAAGTAAAATAAAGGCCGCCATAGTTCAAGCGGTTTGTCACTGGCTTCCCACCGCAGCGGCCCGGGTTCGATCCCGGGTCTGGTCAAGTGGGATTTTTGGTAGACAAAGTGGCGCTGGGGCGGATTTTCACCGAGTACTTCGGTTTCACCTGTCAATCTTCATTCCACCAATTGCTCCACAAACACCCTCACCTATCATCTGGGGCTGGTACAATTGGCCAGAAGTGGCCGTAGTGCAAGGGACTTAGTCCCACCCCACTAACAGTAAAAAAGAAGTAAAGTAAATGTATCCCTGTAACAGACCGTGGATTCCCCTAGGGTTGTGAGATGTTGAGGTTCCCACATTTTCTAGACAATCGGCTCATGGATGGCAGAAAGGTTGTCAGCCCTACGCGCCGGCCACCCTTTATCCCTAAGAATATTCCTGTTACTCATTTCTGTTAGAGGCTGATTCGACCCCAAGGCCATAATGCGGCAAGAAAGTACTTAAACAGTACTGAATATTTTTCGGAGACACGTCACACAATCTCCAGTAAGCTACATGATGTCACGTAGTATCACTCCCATCTTACGAGTTCGCACAAGTTCCATATGTGTTTTATTCGTTGCAGGAGAATTAAACTTAAAAAAAGTGTTGTAGTCTCGTGTTTACACCAAGTTCCGTGAACATTTGCCAGTTTGTTCAGTACAAATTAAGACATACACAAAGGACATGGTACCTGAAATTTTCTTTCCTTGTAAAATAAAGATAAACGAACTTAAAATTTTGTATCATTGATGGCCCGGTGTTAGAAGTTAGAGAAACATATCTCGCCAAAACACGAATAACGTTTAGAAATGTAGTCTTATCTACAGTAATGCTTTAAAATATATGTTCCGCCTACTTCATTATCAAGAAACTTTGCCGTTTGCCCACAGAATTTATTTATAGGAGTAGGTTTCGTTTGCTTCTCAGAACAAAAAGCTGCTAATTCTCTAAATAGGACTATTCAGTTAGTTGTCGAAATGGAGACACATTTTATGTTCAGTGAGGTATGAACTCACCGCCTCTGTGGTCTAGTTGTCAGCGTTCCTGCCTACAGATCCAGAGGTCCGGGTTCGATTCCCAGCGCTACCAGCTTTTCTGAGGAATCGTGAGTCTGGAACGGGGTCCACTCAGCCTCGTGAGGATAATTGAGGAGCTATTTCGAGGAAATAGCGACTCCGGTCTCGAGAACCGAAATTAACGGCCGTGGGATTCATTGCGCTGACCACGCGACATCCTCTATCTGCAAAAGTTGGCACTAACTTCGGCGGCAAGCGGCGGGCGCTCGATCGGTTTAGTTCGTTTGCGGACTGAAATCACGGAGTTCGTTTTTTATTTGTTTGAAATATGAACTGAATTCTAAATATCGTCTACATAATTTTGTATTATAATTTCTTACCGTTATTCTTTATATTGATAATGAAGTAACACAAACTATCAAGTATAACATGTAGTAATCAGTAAAATTCATTGGTTGATAAAATATGCCATATCTTATAAATAAATTTGTTACTACGTGTTACATTTGATGATATTTATTGCTTCGTTATTAAGTAAGTGAAAGTTTCAAGGGGTTAATTTTACGTGTATCTTTTACGTAAGAAAGCCATCATGTTCCTATCGCTCTAAGTCAACAGTTGATGTATTATTATTATTATTGTTATTATATATGTGTGCGTGCCTGTAAATATACATGTATATACGAGAACATCTTATTTTTAGTTCAACTCTCTTTCTCTGTCTGCGACTTTTCCTAAACACTAAAATGGAGAACGTACAACATAGTGCTTGGTTAGTAATATTTTTCATACCTCCATAGGCATGCTATGGAACATCCCAGGGTGTAGAGAACTCTAAGTAAAGATGCCAAATAGTAATAAAGAGAAAAATGGACATACCTTTTATAATACGAATATATCCAGCTGTTCTGAAATGGATACGCAATATTTTCCAACAATGTCTACACCATTTTACGCGCTGGTGAACTGCCAATAATGCACAACAAAATAATTTGTTGTTGTATTTAGTCCACAGCATGGTAAGGTGTTCCTCCACGTTTAGCACTGTGGCTTGCGTCAAGACAATCCGCTGTAGAAAGAAGTGCTGTGTTACGCTGTGTGAAGACACTGTATATACACATATCTGTATTTGTGTTATGAAAACATTCTAGCAGTGATCCCTTAAATGTGTGTGTTTTTCATAATTGTTTGTGAAAGATCATGTATTGTACATAGAATAGATAACAACATGAACGTCTAATTTATGTAATTCCTTGCATTACGACTTTGCTCAATTTTCTTTGTGTGTATGAATGCGTGTGCGTGAGTTTGACGCAAAGTGACACATAGAGCAAATCATTGAGACTACCAGAAATCTTACTTTACAAGTCTTTTCCATACAGACACTCTTAAAATGTAAATATGAGAACATATAAATGCATATACGTTAGGCATGATCTTCCAACTTGCAGTAAGTGTGTAGATACCTGAAATGAGAAACTAAGAAGAAAATGATATCTGTGCATCTTCCATTACCCTTTCGATACTGAAGACTTCACTGGAATCTCTTAAACAAAATATTGATATATTAAGAACTCTAAATTTAAACTGAAATGTGTTTACTGCTTTGCATAAAAACCACTAATTATATGCATTCTGAGGGATAACCACACTGACTGATTAATTTAAAAGATATTGTACAGAGGAAACTCAATAAACTGTATCATATAGTTCAGTCATAAATATTTTTGTTATAGAAACATAATTTCACACAGTCTCTAGAGTGAGGGATTAGTACAATTCTACCCAGGCTGAAACCATCCTCCTCGCTTCCGAATTCAGTTCTGTCCCATTTCAGATGTTTCAGGAGTCAGGATACTTATCTCCAGGACAGAGAACCTCACGTGTGTTAACAATTTTCTAATCAAACCCTGTAATCGGTAACATTTCATTTGCCGTATTCCATGTCACATATTTTTGTATTCACAGGAGCGTCTGAGTTCCATATTACTGTGATGACCATGTTGCCTAGAGATGAACTGAATATTCTGTGAGAACTTACGTACACATAAGCGATAAAATGTTTATCTTAGTGAAGTGCTTTCATAAGGAACCATATTTTTATCATCCTCCATGCAATAAAGTAATATTTCCGATTACATTTTCCTGTCATCTCTTCAGTGGTCCAAAATTCAGTTCTCCCTAGGTTTGTGTGCTACAGAATTTTCTATATTCTGTTGTTTTTCATTCCCATTTAGAGGTCGTTACCATTTAGTTAAGTAAATCTATGAAAATTTGGTGATATTTTATATTTTTCTAAAAAGGCTTAATTTCGTTTATGATTTAATATTTGTAAACTTAAGCTCTCATAAATACCAGGAAAATGAGCGAAAAGGAAACTATATTTAAAGAACTAAGTCCTCATAAATTTATCATGCTTCTCTCTGAAAACAGTCTTCTGGGATGTGGCACCCTGTAGATATTGTGTTAACCGACGTTTCAGGGTAGAAGAAAAAGAAGAAATCCGCGAGCGAACCAGCGTGAGCAGGTGTTAGTATTAAAGTTTTGTTGGAGGTTGGGGGGACTGAAATTTGTTTTCATACAGTTTTCTTCGTAATCAATTAAAGGCAATGGTCAATTCAGGTTCAGACTGGGCTTGCATGCGTGTCTTCATGCATCTTTAGCCTAACTAACGAATGCTTATCAAGGTGTAAAACCTTTTATTTTGAAAAATATTGTATATAAATATAAAATACATATTTTATACCCGATACAAGATTCCGAAAGTTGTGGTTTCTGAGATAGAAAGAGGAGTAAATTTTGTGCTCTGCTATTTCGTAGTTCGAGAACTACTTTACTGACATTTATGAAAATTAATATCGGAGATCCTTGCACAGATTTTGTAAATCCCCTTAATTTGCCTAAAGATCAGAGTACTTTACGTGAGATCCTAACTGGAGACGCCAACACGACGGAATTGTTACAATACGTGTGCATTTCTAAATGTGGTAAAAAACGAAGTACTCATTTACATAAAGAAATAGGTCAAGTGTCGCAGAGTTAGACTGGATAAATAGTTTTTTCATGCAGTCAAAATATATTTTTGAGATATCACTCATGCAAACTATACAATAAATCCCAGTACACTTCAAAGATTATTAATGAAGATTTCTTCTTTACTGGCGCTACAATCCTGTTTGGATCTTGGTCCCCCCCCCCCCATGGTTCCCAACCACATGATCTGAAGATTCAGTAACAATATATTTTTCCTGTTTTGGATTGTTAGCCTCACACCCAAACCCCAACCTGAAGGATCAGGGATGACACTTCGTCTCTCCGCTACCCTTTCACATGTTTGTAATGGAGGGCGCTACAAGGTGACTGTGCTCCAGCCAGCATAGTTCTACTGGTCACTTGGGCGCGCAAATCTGCTCTCCTCAACAACTCGGTACTTCTCGAGAGGTTAATAATAACTACAGAGGAAATAAGGGCGACATTCATCTGAGTATTCTGTAAAAGGAGAATGCACATTTATTTTACAAGCAACACTTAATATTGAATATTTTAAACATATTCTAATAGAGGTTTTGTTAGGCTTTTAGCATTTATGGGTACCGTTAATGACACCTTCAGAAGGGTTTTTCAAAATAATACAGACATAATGCTTGAGAAAATTCTTACACGATACGTTTAATGTATCTGAAAGGGCAGGAGAAAATTTAAGTAAATTAAATAATATTTTACCCTGCGTTAGGTAGTGTCAATACTGAAAGCATTGTTAAAGTACGTACATACGAAAAAAAAACATCAACATCAGTTATATTTCGCGTAGGATATACAATATATTCGTAGGTTAATTTTATTGACTTTGAGCCTGCACATTACTTTCTATCACTAAACATCAGGTTGTTTCTCTTAGTTATGCATTAGCAATAGACATCTTACTCCACTGCGGAAAATTTGTTTTAGGACACTTTATAATATTCTAATAAAGCGAAAATTTGTATAATCACATTGCGAATTCAAACCTTAAAATTCTAGTTTGTTTGTGAGTATATCATCATTCAAATATTTAAAATGTATTGGTAACTACGTATTTATTTAAAATTTATTAAAATTGATGAAATCTTGCTATTATGCAGGAGCTCTATTAGCAGTAGCAAGGAGCTTAGTCTAGAAGTAAGTCAAGGAAAACTTATTAGGCTCTAAATGTTCATGGCTCGTCAACAGTTTCCTGGGAAATATTATAATATAAAGATAGCTGACAGATCTTACGAAATTATGGGATAATATCTACATATGAGAATGATAGCAAGAAATTAGAATTGCATTCAAGAAGAAGTGAAGAAAATATTAAATTAAGTTAGTACTTATCACCCTTCAGTTCGAAGTCTTTCATCTTTCCGTCCACGCTCTAAACGTAAAGATGGAAATATGCAAAGTCATAACTGTGTTGTTTTTTATGACCGAGTCTTTATGCCACACTAAATGAAAGCGATAGACTAAAAGTGTTTAACAAGAGGAGATGAGAATATTTTGAAGTAAGAGAGATGAAATAAACGGGGTGGAGAAAATTACTTAACATCGAGCTTCAATTCTATTCCAGCAAATATTGTTGCGGTCATAAATAAACTGAAGACATAACGTATGATATAGTTGGCTTGTATGGAAGGGATAAGTAATGAATAGAAAATTTAGTTGTGAAATCTGAAGTAAAGAGGCCAATCGAAGCTCTAGGTGCAGATGAGATCATGTTATTCAGATGGCTCTTAAAAACAGTGTGCCAGGAAGTGGACTGGATTAAACTTGCATAAAGTAATGTCCAGTTGATGGTTTTTATAAAAATAGTAATGTACGTATATCCTGTGTAAGATTTGAGGCTTTCACGGCGGTGACTTTGAAGAAAGCAGTCTTCTGGGATTTAGCACCGTGTATATGTGGTGTTAACCGACGTTTCGGAGGATGCTTTTACCGGTTCTCACGGTCTCTTCGCTTGCAGATTTCTTATATTTTTTCTTCTACCCTGAAGATGGAGGCGATACGTTCCTCCGAAACATCGGTTAACACCACATATACACGGTGCCAAATTCCAGAAGACTGCTCTCTACGTATATCCTGATTCCACACAAGCAAAGGGGGGGGGTCGCTTGGGGCCCGCCAAGAGAGGGCCCTTTCCTCGGAGGTAAAGCGGTCGGGGGAAGAAGCTGACCACCCACCTCCGTCTAGTGCTGGGTCAAGAATAGTGGGGTTATGCCTCCACTCCCTATACGTTTTCATTGCACGATGCTTAATTAATCACTTAATCAATTGTATCTGTTACCTCTAATATTATGAAATCATTAACCTGCAATAGGTTATGTATGTACCACAACTTCAATTAATTTTACAAATAATAGGTGACATATTACACCTCAGATAATGTCCAGTTTGTATCGCTCTGCTCCATGCGTTTTAATGGAGGATGACAGATTTGATTTCCTGGCCGCATGTAACATGACTTTGCTCCAGTGAAGCTGATTATTAAAGTTGGCAACAACTTCGGTATAGTTCTCTTGCGGACTACAGGTCACGGAGTTTTTTTGTTTGTTTGATGCTGATTAGACCTGGGCCTCGGACAATACTGTAGGTCAGCAGTCGTGCGTTTTGAATGAAGTTGAATAATTTCTCCTTTAATCCAGAATAATGAAGGCAGTATTTGTATAATTGTGACAGATACTGTCTGAAAGGAGAAGTCCAGAAAAACTCAACTCATTTTCTTCAAGAAACAGGCTATCAGCCTAACCAAAAGAAAGAAAAAGAAGGAAAAGCTGTCTAAGCCTGGACCAGGTACTAATGTTTAATGAGCAAAAGAAAAGAATTGAACACATGACTTACACCAGCCATTCATGTATAATATTTGCCTCTCGGCAATCAGTCACTAACACAGGGAACTTTCTGTCAATTTATGATATGCCTATGACGTCAAATTTGTTAAATCTGTAGAAGGATCCCTAAAATATCAGCGAATTTATATTTATGCCAGAAATTTTTGTGTTCAAAGAAATATTTCTTATATACTCGAATTCATTAATAAATAAAGTGACGTAATTATTTGTTATTTTACAGCAAGAAACTACTCATTTCAATAGTAAATTTTATAGACACTTCGGGCAAGTGTCCGCGACCCTTTTTACAGGTGACTTACCACGTAGTCGAAAAAAGATTGCATGGCTTAGGGCTGCCAGTGTTTTGAAAAATGGTTTAAGGTCGTACATTTTAATATTGAGCGCAGTCGGTATAGCCACTAGCTACTGGCTGGACGAGTTCGATTCCCGGTGGGGTCAAAAATTTCCACTTCTCGATGTCGTCCAGACTGTTTCTGGGGTCCACCAAACACCTATCCAATTGATACTGCGAGTCTTTCCATCGGGATAAAGCGGCCAGGGCGTGAAGCTGACCACTCGCTTCCAACTTGTTTCGAGGTGAAGACGTGGGTCAATACATCCAACCCCCCTCATGTCTCCATGGCGTAGTTTTTACTTAATTAATTACAAGGACAAATTTACCTTTTATCTTTTAGCTATGCTTTTACATTCCAAGCAGTCTTTCTCTCCAGGATCTGCGACTAATAATTTATGCATTCCTCTTCCCTGATATTCGTGCTACAAGAACCGCCCATCTTACTGTCCTTGATTTGATTATTCTAGTAGTATTTGATTAATGGTACAAAATATGAAGCTCCTTATTACACTAATTCCTCTAGCTTCCTGTGACTTCCCGCTTGTTCTCAGATATTTTCCTCAACATCCTGGCCTTAGAAAGTCTCAGTCTATGTTCTTCCCTTCATATAAGACAGCAAGCATCACATCCACACAAAATAATAGGCAAAAGTATAATTTTGTACTTTTTAATTTTCAATTTTAGATAGGAGATTGGCATAGGCATTCTCTTAATTCCTTTCCGAATAATATTCTGCCATGTAACTCGCGTTCCAAAATAGGCTATTAAATTCTGTTCCGTGTCTTCGCATTTGTAGTACAAATGTGCATTTCTAAAATGGAGTTTCACCACAACGTAGAAAGGAAATGTACAATGCGTTTGAATATGTGTATACAATACTTTGTCCTACTCAGTAATTTATAAACTTTATTGGAAAAAACAATCACTGTAAGTAGTACGTATTTTATAATTGGAAAACTGATTTTCTTTAAAATATAATTTAGCAGGTATGATACCGAAGATGTTTTCTTTTCCTCAGAAGCAGTGCTATTACCATATGAAACCCACGAATTCAAATTAGACCGACGCCTCAGCATTTGAAATCCATAGACCCAAACGATGGAGATTAGGTTAGGGTCATTAATGAAGTTTACGGAAGACGTTCCAGGGCAACCAACATTCCGTCAGGGAATTGTTTAGCTGTTAGTTATAGTTAGGAAAACAACTAGAATTAAGTCGAAATCTAATACTTATATAATATCATCATCATCATCAGTAATCTGTCAGACGACAGGTCCACNATGTAAAAGTAAAAAAAAAAAATAAAGTTTTCCCCGTACCAGGCCGTGAAGGCCCATAGGGTTGTGAGACGTTGAGGTTCTCACATTATCCAGATAATCAGCTCAAAGATGGCGGTAAGGTTGTCAGCCTTACGTGCCGCCCGCTCTTTACTCCCCAGGAAAATTATTTAATTAATTCTTGGTACTCATTTCTATTAGAGGCTGAGTCTACCTCAGGGCCATAGTGCGGCTGGAAGGATTAAGTCAATTGAAAAAAATCCAATGACCTCCTCGGGACTTGAACCCGCGACTTTCCTGTTTGTAGCATAGTCCCTCAACCAACTACGCTACCGCGTGCCCCCATATAATATACGAGAAAAAATATCTATAAGTAATTCAGCCTCTGAATTATATAAAGCAACGCCTTTTTTTCTAAATCTCTGTGTAGGTGTAAAAGCGAAAGGAAGTGTAAAATCGGTAACTACTGACAACTTTAAACTGAAAACAATAACTAAACATGGTACAAAATCAATAAAATCTTCACTCGTATTTCCAGATGCATGTAGGAGTATGAAAAATCTAGTAGCAGGGTATACATGAATTAATGTTGGTAAGGAAACCGGACTTCCTAATTTAAGTATAAGGATATCAGTGACTTAAAGCAGAACTAATTGCAATAAACATGGCTATATCTTGAAAAATAAAACCCCAGGCTTGTAGAATTTTCTTTACAGACACTCCAGTAGTATCTCTTATCAATAAAAAATTGTTTCAATAGTTTTCAGAATATTTTCATAGAAAACAGGGGAAATCAGACAACAACAAAAACACTGCTGTCTAGTGAACGTCACACGTTGACTTGCTGTGTAACGAAGCGAAGTCAACCTGCCAAAATGGCATCAATTCTACAAAGCATCAATACTCAGATTTGTCATTATTGCACAGGTGTTCAAAAGGGGAAATGAGGAAAGGAGTTGTTGAATACTGTTGCACATCACTGGACTGGTACCATGGACACGGGGCTAGGGAACCCTTAATGAATCAGCTCAACCGAACAGACGCTACACCATCGAAAACTGGGCGTAGTCTACTCGACTCTGTATCTTTGTAAGAGAAGAGAGGCTTTTTCCGGATATACGAAGCATAAAACACATAAGGTAAAGCCAGCATATGTACTGGGTTGTATTCATGTCATAGGAGAAGAAATTAGCTTGGTACCCATCACTGTAAATCTACACTATTTGCTTTAATCTTTAGAAGAACTTTGGTAATTACATGTACCACTTCTTGTAACAATAAAGAGCTTTCAATATTTACTTGTGAGCTCCGTAGATTCTTGTATCAGATAGGTATGGTTTCCCTAAACGTAGTTAAAATTTCGTCTTATAATGGAGAACATGCATGGAAATCAGACATAAGTACAATTATAGAAAATAACATACCTCGTATACATACATTGTATTATGTGCTCATAGAATATCGCGTCTTGTTGAATATGGACCTCACACACAACACAACCGCTCAACACCATAACAAGATCTCGCACACAATCCACGAAACAAAAGGATGGCGGGAACACGAAGTATACATTTAAAAATGAAGGTTTTAACTAATTTGAAAAAAAAAATTGAACAAAAATTGTAAGCAGTTTTAATCAGATTTTGTAACAAATAACTTTAAAAAATAGAAAAAAAGCAGTGCAGTGCAGCAGGTTCATAGAAATATCTACCTGATGATGTACTTTTTAGGTCCAAACTTTGTACACGTAACATTTATAAGAAACGGGAGAGGTGGGGGGAGGGACATAGCACATCGACAGTCCACGAGCACGACAAGAAGTAGCGCCTCCAAGACTGTTCCTGCAAATTACATTCTTAACTAATTAACCAGGATATTGCAGCGCAATGTCATGACGCCCAGTACGAGTACATTCTCTGAGCGGTAAAATACTGTGGAATAAAAGTGTCACTCGCTAACAAAAAAAAGTTTTGTAGCACTTTATATTCTCGCACCGGTGGTTATGAAGAACACTATCTTCTGGGATATAAAGCCGTGTAGTCCTTTGAGAGTTAACCGACGTTTCGGGAAAATACTCATACAATTTCTTTATTAAAACCGTCACAACACAACAATATTAAGGTCAGTGCCTAGTTTGGCTCTGCTACATGTTTCGGCTATTAATAGCCATCATCAGGCAAATACATGACTAACATATATACACCACTGAACTGCAGTACTAATAAAATTGGATNTTCTGTAGGGAATGTAAACAACGAATACTCATATACGTATCGCTTGAATCTTTAGGGTGGAAGAATACACCGAGCAAGACACCAGCTTGAAAGCAGGCGGCAAGCATAGCTCTGCTTTCAACAGAAAACAGGGCCTTGTATACAAGAAGACAGTACACGAGATACATGTGTGTTTTGTTTGCGCTGTGGTTTATTTTACCACGACGTCAGTTCCTCAGAATATACAGCGTCGAACGGCAGGATAATGGCGACTAACGAATTACAGATCTGAAAGGAGGCTGTCATGAACTAAGTGACGTACTACGATGATATTTGATTTGAAGTGTACGGAAAACCGCGAAAAATCTCGGTAAGAGTAGCCTGTAATCCGGCTGAGATTCTAACAGGGAATCCCCTGAATACAGGTCAAGATAGTTACGACCACACTAACCTGTTTGGTGAAGGCCGCGCCATAGCTCAAGCGGTTAGTCGCTGGCTCCCCACCGCGACGGCCCGGGTTCAATCCCGAGTCTTGTCATGTGGGATCTGTGGTGGACAAAATGGCGCTGGGGCAGGTTTTCTACGAGTACTTCGGTTTCCCCTGCCAATCTTCATTCCACCAATTGCTCCACAATCACTCTCACCTATCATCTGGGGCTGGTACAATAGGCCAGAAGTGTCAGACAGTACAAAGGACATAGTCCCACCGCGCTAGCAATAAAGAAAACCTGTTTGGTGCGTTTCGTGTGAGATTTCACTTCTTTTATCTTCAACGTAGAATACTACCTTTAAGATGGAGACAGCATGTTCCTCCGAAACTTTAGTATCTGTGTATCAAACTACACTGCGTCAAATCCCACAAGACAGACCGCATTCTTCAAGGTATGCTTCGTTAGTTATTAATGATGTTCCAAAATAATTGTTGACAAGTATCATTACTTAAATATAATACAAATAAACACTGCCGAAGTAAGGACACAAATTCAGGATCAAATTTCCTAAGCAATCAGTACAGAGGCAGATTAGGGGCAGCGCGGTCCAGGTGTTGGAGCTCAAGTCCCGATAGTGGTAACATTTTTCTTCCCTCCACGTCGTCTAGACTGGCTCCCCCCCCCCAGCATTCTGTCCACGAGGTACTGAGGGCTCTTTCCCCACGCGTAAAGCGACAGGGCGTGAAAGTAACCACTCACCTCTATGTAGTGCCAAGGTTAAGAATATATGGATCTATATATCCACTCCCCCATACATCTACAGGGCTCAATGTTTAAATGATTAAATACAGGAATAATTTTACCTTTTACCTTAGGGTTTAAATTTCCCATTCTCTAGTGTTTTTTTTTCAGAGGTCTACACAAGAAATGCAACGAAAGTTTACGAGTTTCAAGTACCGTGGAGAAATTATGGATTTGTTGGTGTTGTTTTAGTTACTTAACCATGTTTTTCGACGACCTAGTTTGGAATAGGAAGACAAATATACTCGTATGAATGATGAACCGGAAAGGGAACAGTCGTAACCTACGATAAAATGTCCTAGGATGTAACTGGAAGTGCTGAGAGAAACATGAAGACTCCGTTAAGCTAAGCCGTCATCGTGGTGAGAATCCTACCCTGAACACACCGAGAAAGAAGCAAGGAAGAAGAACCACTCGACTACGACCTTAATTGCTTGCTCTGTAAGCTGAAATAAAACCAACACGTTTCATTTTTCTGCGACTAATGAAATTTGCCGAAAATTTTAAAAATTTAACGTAAATATTTTCTAAAATTTTATTAATTCTATAAAAGGTTCTGCACTTTATATTCTTCCTAACTAGGAAGAATTCTTCTGGGTAGCTCAGGTGGGGAGCAGAGGACAGCCAGCGCTCTAGTGTTGCTTATTTCGTAGGTTCACAGCAAAACTTTCATGGCCTGTTTTTTAAACTTTCTTTATTACGTATACTTATATTAAAAATTTTAAAACCTCCAAAAGGTGGTGTTAACCGTTACGATTGCATGTTATTTAAAAAGCATTTATTTCACACGACATCTAATTCGCGCGTCGTTACAACAAGCAAGCGCCCAGAATGTGGGGTTATTTTACTATAACAAGATACTTGTAATATACAGTAAAACTTGGTTATAGCAACACCGGTTTCTGCGACACCTTGTCTATTGCGTCAAATATTAAATTGTACGAACTAATTCCTCATAAAGCAACCGCTTTTATACCTTGCTTAGTACGACATGCACAAATGCATCAACCTCGTATGTAACGTCATTTTCATTCCTGAATTTCTCTGATATCGTGGGAAAGTTCGATGTGTCTGCCCACCCTCACTTTCTCTACTTGCTGACGTGACTGTCCTGGAAGAATACGACCGCGGGCTGCAAGAGGAGCGTGGGTTTTATGCGAAAACAAGGGTGTGGGGTGGGACTGCGTGAATAGTG
>NW_019739213.1:493715-497205 GCF_002891405.2 Cryptotermes secundus
TAGTCTGTACTTAACTACGTATTTCACTAAAAAATGCAACATTTTGAAACGGTTTTTGGTAGATTTTTACGTGACTAACATAAGGCTACTGTGGAAGTGCCCATTTCGGTTACAACGACATTCGTTTATAACGACACTATTTTTAGGTCCCTTTGATGACGTTATAACCAAGTTCTACTGTATGTATATTTACAAAAATTAATTTTTGTATAGTTCTAAGCAAATCTACAGAAACAAAAACAAAAATTGCTTTTCTGCGAAGAATTATTAGATAATTCAAATTTCACTCACATACTGTGATTAATCACAAAATTTGAACTGTCCAAGAGTTTGCCTTCGCTACTGTCATGAAATCTTAACGCTTTCAACTGCTGGTCTCCAGATTTTCTACAGGTGTATGTTCTCAAGATAGAATCTGTCAGTATGAAGATAGAGCCGCGATTACGATAATTGAAAGGGGGGAGAAGTGGAAATAATATTTGACCCAAATACAGCTGAAAATAAACAAGTGATCAAATACGTATATATTTTGAAGCCTCATAATTTGCATTTTTAGGGTGCCTCACGAAAGAAAATAGCAATGGCTGAGCCATGTAAGCCAAGACCATAAATTCACATAAGCCCCATCATTATGCTGAAAGGATGGGGCAGCTGGTAGAACAATTAGGAAGGATCTTAGAGAAGTATGAAATTAATTGAAGTGGCTCAGATCAGAATTCATTGACACGTTTTTATGAAGACGGCGACGATTTTTCGTGGGCAATGTTACTTTATATAATAGGCTAGTAACTATAGAACAAAGGGCTGCGCCATAGCTGAAGCGGATAGTCGCTGGATTCCCACCGCGGTGGCCCGGGTTCGATCCTGGGTCTGGTCAAGTGGGATTTGTGGTGGATAAAATGGCACTTGGGCTGGTTTTCTCCTACTATTTCGGTTTCACCTGTCAATCTTCATTCCACCAAATTCTCCATCATCATAATCACCCAGGGCAGGCTACAATAGTCCAATCAGTGGCCGCCGTACTGAGTGGACCCAGTTGGACGCCCCCCCCACTAAGCGAATTAAAAAAAGTACTATATAGTAATCACGTAGGAATTTGTTTTCAGCCAGAAGGGAACTTTCTATACGAGATGCGAAAAGCTGACCATTTTTCAATTATATTTAATGATTTCGAATAAGTGAAAGAAATAAGATGAAATGTTTAAATTTTACACGCATAGTGTACTCACAACTTGTTGTCTGTAAGATTTCAAGAGGGTCGTACGACAAACAAGTTACGACACTGAATGAAAACATTAGCCCAATTCAATTACGGTTTAACTAGAAAACTCTTTGGAATGCGGGCAATATCGTTAGCACCGCCTTTCTTTTATTCACAATACCGAACTAATCGACATTGCTAAAATGATATCTGTACTGAATTCTGAAACAACCGTGGGAAAACACTTCAAGGAGTTAAGAGCAAGAAAGAGAGAAGAGACTTGAGAAAATCACGTGAATAACAACAATTTGTACCCTTCGCCATACATTTCTAGGACGAATGAAGCGAGGGGGTTGATAGGAAAAGAGCATAGCACGTATGGGTGGGACGAGAAAAAAGCAGGTATGTATAGCGATTTAATCGGAAAAACCTAAGGGAAGAAATTGTTTAGAAAATATGTAGTAGAAGGGAGGATGATAATAAAATTGATCTTATAAAAAATACAATGGTAGTATTCGTTTGGCTCATGTAAGAAACTGTCGTACGAGGTAGCGTAATTGGTTGAGGTACTACGCTATAAGCCGGATGATCGCGGGTTCGAGTCTCTATGAAGTGGATTCTTTTTACAATTTACCTAATCCTTCCAGCCGAACTATGGCCCTGGTTTCGACTCAACCTATAACAGAAATGCGAACCAGGAATCTTCCTGGGGGGTAAAGGGCTGCCGGCGAGTAAGGCTGACATCCTTACTGCCATCTATGAGCCAACTGTCTGGAAGATATGTAAGCCTCAACCTATCACAAACCTATGGGCTTGTTATAGGGGTAACTTTACTTCTACCAGGTAAAATACTAGTGGCAATCTATTTTGGGTATGGTAATGAACTAAGAGTTCTACAAAGGAGGGAATATGTTGATTAACTGAGCGATTACAGATGTTAGTCACATTTTGAAATATGTTCATCTTTAAAATAGTATTGTTACGAAACTTGTGTATTTTTATTGAAATTTATTTTTCATTTGGTGCATAATATGTTTACGTATTGACGCTGATCATTCTGAGCCCTTATTTATTTTGATGACTATAGATGACCATGAAATTTATTTCTAATTAATTCTCGGTAATTTAAATTTCAAAAGTCTTATGTTTCGATATTACTGGAAATGTATCGTGATCTATAATATCGTATTTCATCGTCTGGGACGTGCAATACGATGTTTACGTTGAAAACTTCTAGATTCTGGCAGAAACAAGAAGTCCGGAGTTATGACATTTACGATCAGTCATAAATTTAGCTCGGGTACAGGGAACCGGACACGCCTAAAAAGGACAGGTCAGAGCTTCTTACAATTGCCTGTGAATGAGGGCCAGTATGATTGGGTTGCCTCGTTCAAGCTTCCCACGGAAGATGGGATAAAATTTATATGTCAGCACCATCTTTCGAATTCCCGGCGTGGGGGTGCAAGCCATTCCACAAAAGAGAGACCTTCACAATATTCCGATCTGAACGGACGTGACCCTTGCACGCTCCGAGACATAGCTAGCCGATAGTGTAACGCTGTAACTTAAAGCTAAGAATACATTATTTTAACAGTGTGGTGAATTAGCAGGTGAATAAACGTCAATTTGGCTCAACTCTCAGAAAAACGCTTTCTGCGGCATCGCTACCCTGAGACTCATGCGAACAGACCCAGCTAGTTTCCCGTACCTATGCCGATCTTCCTTAGTTTGATCTGTGAGAACAACTTGCAGTAGCCATCATACACTGTCCTAAGGTAGAAACAGGTGTAGCAGGGATAGCACCATTCCTACTGCGCCGAAACAAGCAAAGGCGGGTTGGAAAAGGGCGGTGTTAGTATGTATGTATGTATGTATGTATGTTGGCATATGTGTTTAATGTATTGTGACATGTTGACCCCTCCCACCCCTCAGCGGTAACGTAACGCTCGCGGAATAGGCGAGTAATCACCCCGCATCCTGGCAGCCATGCGCGGTGACGTCACGAGCGGAGCCGAAGAGAGCCGAGCGGAGCCGAAGATAGCCGAGCCCCGTAACCTGGTAACTATGCAAGGCGAATCAACAGCGGTGACGTAACCGGACAGCGTGGCTACAAGGGTGCCTATTACGTGGCCGTTTTCCCGTATTGTCCGATCGAGGCTACATAGGGAGAAGCGAAGGCTATTCACAGCCAGTTCTAGTGTGGCTACCGCAGAGTTGTACTGAGTCAGTCAGCGAGTCCTGGACCTATCGTCGAGTTAGCCAGCAACCAGTCAGTTGTATTGTATTGTG
>NW_019739213.1:498265-527790 GCF_002891405.2 Cryptotermes secundus
AGTGTGACATGTTGACCCCTCCCACCCCTCAGCGGTAACGTAACGCTCGCGGAATAGGCGAGTAATCACCCCGCATCCTGGCAGCCATGCGCGGTGACGTCACGAGCGGAGCCGAAGAGAGCCGAGCGGAGCCGAAGATAGCCGAGCCCCGTAACCTGGTAACTATGCAAGGCGAATCAACAGCGGTGACGTAACCGGACAGCGTGGCTACAAGGGTGCCTATTACGTGGCCGTTTTCCCGTATTGTCCGATCGAGGCTACATAGGGAGAAGCGAAGGCTATTCACAGCCAGTTCTAGTGTGGCTACCGCAGAGTTGTACTGAGTCAGTCAGCGAGTCCTGGACCTATCGTCGAGTTAGCCAGCAACCAGTCAGTTGTATTGTGGCATTTGGAGTGTACTATTTGTGATACTGCAGATAGCAGTAATCGTCAGATTGTAATTTGGGTGATTGTGAGAGCGGATGTGAAATAAAATTCGCTACATCGAATACGTCGAGAATTTATTTGTCGCGATATACCCCGCGATACGCGACAGTATATTATGTATATATGTATATATCAGTTAAAATATGTATGCATGTACGAGTATGTGTCAAAGACTGTGAGACAGAGCACAAAACTTCCAATAAAACTTGAATAAAATAAAATTCGTACAGGCCTCCAGTACCTTCGTCGAAGTCTATGAAGTGGTTTTGTAGATTAAATACGAACCAGGCACACAGACTCACCCATAAATCTCTCTGATTGTTATGGACACTAACCACACATCCATCAGTCCTCCTAACAAAAATGATTTACAGTGACACACAACATGCTTCAGCCACGTCATGCCGACCAATGACAAAAAGAGGAATTCAATAAAGCGCAATAATTTATTCTCGCAGTAGGTTAGTACAGTTCTTAAATTAAAATAGAAATCGAAAATTATATATATACAGGCGCGCAAATGTAGGTCAGACAGGCCCATGTGACGCAGCATCAGTGACACGACAATAATAATCAATCATTTGTTACATCTAAGTAAGATCTGTACCTTTTTTTTAATTCGCTTAGTAGAGGGTGGAGTCCAACTGGGTCCACTCGGCACGGCGGCCACTGATTGGCCTATTGTAACCTGCCCCGGGTGATTAAGATGATGGAAAATTTGATAGAATTAAGATTGGTAGGGGAAACCGAAGTAGTCGGAGAAAACCCGCCCCAGCGCCACTTTGTCCACCACAAATCCCACTTGACCAGACCCGGGATCGAGCCCTGGCCGCCGCGGTGGGTAGCCAGCAAAACCTAGGTCTATAAAAATAACCTCGCAGGATCATTCCAAGTAGGAAAGGATAGCAATATAGCGGTTGATCCTTGTTGTGACCTTGCGATCAGGATTCTACGCTCTTTGTTTTGTCAGCAATCCTTTAATGACATATTGCATGTTAACTGTTGTAACCGCACCATTGAAATCCTTCCCCTTCCCATTTTTTTTTATTTCAGTAGCTGATAGAGTAGACAATAGGAATTATGAAGAAACAAAGGTTTAAGACACAATGTCAGAACAAGGAGTAGGCGATGAGCAGATAGACCAAACTTGCGTGGACAAGGACATCTGCTAGTCCTTGCGTCCAAGCATCTGGTGTTATTTTCCAGAAGGGCAGGAATGGTACTTCAAGAAAACCCATTGAGTTTCTTTAGAAATTGAGAATTTGACTTACAGCGGCAAGCCACTTTGAGAATTCGAGAAGTTACAGTTTCTACCAGCCTTAAGTCAAAAGTGGGAGTGCCAGGAGATCATTAGCGACCCCTCATAAGTTGCATCGCTGTCAATTTCGCCGTTTGGTTTTTAGGGCGAAATTCCCTTAAAAACAATCGGTCATTGGCCGGAACCAAAATTAAGCCCGATCCACTTATTTGAATCAGCCTATCCGAGAAATTAGGAGGAGAGGAGAATAGGCGGATACAACTCAGTTAGGACCTCTGGCTCGGCAGAGAGTCCAGTCTAAGATTTTTAGTCGTCTATCAAACTTCAGTACTTGGCGGAGGCAAACCCCGCATCGCAGGCGCTAAAGGAAATTTCTAAGTATAAAATTTTGCTCATAACGACGCATATATTGATTTGGCTTAATCCCTAAGCGGACGGTTGTAAGTTGAGCTTGTCGAGTGCAATTTGTGCAAGTGTAACACCAGCTGCTTGAAAGCCGAAACTAAATCAAATTGTGTGAATTTATACAGCCGACTGCCTTTAAGAAGAGCAATAAATTGTTGTAGTGGTACAGTGAATTGTGTTGGTTAGAGGTGCTTCACCCTCACTTGTCCGAGCCTGACCCGTAGCCGACCTGAGGAGAGACTCATCTCCACTAGCTAGTCAAACCCATCGCCAGCTTTCACCTACTCACGCCTTCCCCCCTTTACAATGAATCGCAAACAGTCTCTAGAAGTTTGCTGGCGCCCATACCATCAGGTCCCATCCTAAAATCCAAACCCCCTGTAATCTCGACGTAAGGAAGAAGCGGTGGAACCGGAAGAAGCGGTGGAGCCTGGTCAAGCCGAAACCAGCCACGGTCTAGCAACTTCAGCAGCAGCATCACCAGAGGAAGGACGGTTAAAGGTGGCGACAAACTTGTGGGGGCTTGAAGCCTCAAAGGAGAAGCCGGTTAAAAGTGAGGCCAAACGTGTAGGCGAACGTGACGACGGTTAAACTGTGAAAAATATGCACGAAAGTCTTCGATATTTCGTTGTCATTTACCACATTTTCATCTTGTAGATGGTGGCAGAAGTTTTTGCTACGGATTCCGAGTTCACATGTTTCTATTTTGAAGAAGGCTTTCCGGATTTAGCAGATATAGTTCATCATGTTACATTGGAGCATCCTGTCACACATCACTCAATATTCAAGTCGCTGATTCAACCGTCTTACGTGTAAGATATTTTTATAAAAGTTATTTCAAAGTTTCTCTGCAACGTATTATATGTTCTGGTCAACACTGATCATCAGGTGTTCAAAATTGTTGATGGAAGTTTCTCTGTTTCCGTTTTGTATTTTTCAATACTTGATAAGTATCTGTAACATTTATTAATATCCTATGTCATCATTTTTGTATGTAATGCGTGTGAATGTTCCATAAGTTTACTTGTTTATGTACTTACCCCAAGGTGACCGGTGGTTCCTACTGTGTTGTGTTGTTTATCAATGGAGCGCCTGCTAATATATTTTCCTTTTCGAAGGCGATCCTACTGTACCTTACGCTACTCTGTAAGAGAAGCGGTCTGCCGTTTTTCACGTCAGTATCAATTAGCATTTAAAGTTTATCTACAAAATATTCTCTGCAGGTTTCTTGATTGTTAGATCCAATAAGTGCCACGTTGCATAGAAGGGGTTCCAAATATCCCTTGCTCTTCTGAGCTTCTCGGTCGGGCTCAGATGTAACTAATCCGCCTCTTCTTTGTAATACATTTTCAGCAATCTTACCGTGAGTATACGAAACAACTACTGGCCTCATGATTCCAGGTAAAATAATTTGCACACTTCTTAGTTGTCATTTCCCTTGAAGCACTTACATAGCTGCACATGGTTTAGCCTTCAGCATTAGCTAGCACAAAGCATGCTAAGTCGTGTGCGAATCCGAAATTCGCAAAACCCTTTTCTTTTTTTGGATTTTAGGTTTCCAGTTGTGGGAAAAATCTCACTTCGCTGTGGTATTATCAACAAAATCTCTTACCTATATATACACGTCTCCATATAGTGGAAAAATAATTTAAGAGAAACTTCCATTTGCGTCTAGGGAATGCTCTAACATAGTAGGGTGTGTTTCACTTGCTGTTTGTGGAATGAAACCACCTCCACTTAACAGCAGTACGTAGTGTATTCTGCATGTCGACTGCTATTCGGCGGGTATCCTCCTCCTCGGCTCCTCTCTATACCAAGGGGGTAGCAGGCGGCGGCCCGAAGATAATTCTCAGAAAACTACAACTCGGCATTGTTGTCTATATTTCAAATGACAATGGTGAGCCACAAAAAAATCATGTGCTTGCATTAAATACTTTCTCAAAACAAGGACTTCCCGCTAACGAAGGTTATTAATTGGGAGACGGCCCGTGGAGGGATGTGTGAGTATGAATTTGCTTTTTGTCTTTCGTACGTCATAGCAGTTTTGCGTACTTCCACATATGGTGCCCCTTTTCCAAACTGTCATCCGAAAGCTGAAAATGTGTCTTAATTCACTGTTTCAGTGGAGAAAGGGGGGAACGAGATGTACATTTGTGAAAAATACGAAGGAAAGGAAGAAGTGAAAGATGAAGATATGATATTTTTTTTATTGCTAGTGGGGTGGGACTAAGTCCCTTGAACTTCGGCCGGTTCTGGCCTATTGTACCAGCCCCAGATGATAGGTGAGGGTGATTGTGGAGCAGTTGGTGGAATGAAGATTGGCAGGGGAGACCGAAGTACTCGAAGAAAACCTGCCCCAGCGCCACTTTAGGTCCACCACAGATCCCACTTGACCAGAACCGGGATCGAACCCGGGGCGCTGCTGTGGGAAGCCAGCGACTAACCGCTTAAGCTATGGCGAGGCCGGCGCGTTAATTTGAAGATGTGATTGTTGTGGTTGCTCTGTGCCTGGGACGGTACATTACCCGCAACCTGGTAGCAAAAAGTGGAAGTTACATTAATCGAAGGCAGTAGTACACGCGATTAATCGATAACCAGTAATTGTACGGGTCGTAGGTGTTTTTGCCGGTAGATTGATTACAATTTTCGAGCACATGTTTCATAATAAGTGTCTTTTGTGTTTACGATTAGCAGGGAGGTCAGTTCTATTCAGACGAAAGAGCACATATTTTATAACCACCCCAATATTTTATGTGAATGCCCGTAAGTTTAAATATCTGTAACATAATGCATGTAACCTACCATATATTTATTTAACATGAACCTCACCTAAATGGATTACACCTGCTTTTGAAATCCAACTTGGAGATTAGCCACAATACTTTTTCATAAAGTAATGATAGGATCAGTAATTGAACCAAGCCTGATGTTATGTACAATTAGTGGGAGCCTGACAATAAAAATTCATTCATACCAATCACAATTAGTTTTTTTCTTTGTATTTTATAGTGTGAAGAGAAATTTGGAATAGCCTAGTCACTTCAAAGTTATGACAGGTGTTGCATATGACTGGATAAAATTTATATTTAGGTTATGTTTCACAAAATTACGTTACAATTATTGAACAGTTTTGTCAAATACACAGTTTGTTTTAACTGTGGTTACTGAAAGGCACAACTGGAGGTAATAAAATGATGCTCTAGTAAAGACAAGTTCATGAATGTTTTATCGAAATGTGTACTGTGTTCATCAATCTTCTGTTGCAAGCCCCACACATTGGCCATGTGTACACTGCAGTTATTGCTGATGCAGCACATCGTTTCCAAATGCTTTTGGGTTGTCAGGAGACAGTGTTTAGTACAGGAACTGATGAACATGGAACAAAAATTCAGGAAGCAGCTCTTCAGTCTGGATCCCCATTGCCACAGTATTGTGATCATATTTCTCTGCAGTATCGAACACTTTTCCAGTCATGTAACATTGATTATACGGATTTTGTGCGGACAACTGAAGATCGTCATAAATCAGAAGTTCACAAATTCTGGGTAAGGAACATGTCTTTAATTTTTCTGTCTCCTTAGTGTTTTAAATGTAAATGTAAATATCTACATTCTTGTAGTTTATCCCAGTGCAAGTTCCAGCATTTTGTCTTGCACTCTCTTCTTTCTCTTTGCTCCCTTTCACATCTGAATGCTAAGCAGAGTTCCTCTGTATGCAAACAAACCTAAATTCAGTTATCCAGTTTTCACTTTATGTTTTCATGTACTCTGAAACTAACTTAATTGCATGCTGATTGTGCACTGTGTTTTGTCTGTGAATAAATAGAGGAAATTCTGTTATGCTTAACTGTAAGAGCAAGGCAACCTATGTACTATAAGAATTAAGGAGGTTACTCATTAACATATACAGAACAGGGTTCAATAAATGCATGTTTTGTTAACAGAATGTTTTGCAGGCTGGAGGACACATATATTTGGGAACATACTCAGGATGGTATTGCACCCCAGATGAGACATTCCTTTCAGAGAATCAGCTGGCAGAACGTCAAGGGCCAGATGGCTGTACATACAAAGTTTCCGCTGAGTCGGGCCATCCTGTGGAGTGGACAAATGAGGAGAACTTCATGTTTAAACTGAGTTCCTTCCAAGACGATCTTTTGCGCTGGCTGCAGAATGGTGAGAGTCCCAGTGTTTAAAGTGGAATTTAATTTCATATGAAATATTCCTTATATATTGCCACTTGTGTTGTAGCAAGTCTGACATCATGTATTTCCTACAAAGTTATATTCCAGTCTAATATCAGTAAGATTTTGAACTTGAATTTTTATCATATTTTTATTAATAAAATTAAGAGCTTCTGCCATATAGTAACTTGGAGTACAAATTCCCTACCAAATTCAGTAGTTCAAGTAGTAAATATAATTTTGTAACTTAATTTCACAATGTATTAGTCATCATTTTCAGATGCACATTGCTATCAGCATGTACATTGTTGCTAGGCAGTGCATGAACCAATGGGCGTTGGAGCTGCTGAGCTCTGCGCTGATTGTCTAGTGCTTGATTCCATGTGGGTGGTTCCCACAGTTAAGAGTTATGGCTGTAATGCCACTGAAAATGATGATATTCAGTGTGAGAACAGTGTGGGTATTGTGACTGGAGATTGAGTTGATTGCAGTTACATACATGACACTTGGGCAGGTAGTGTCAGTGGTTGGTGCAAGATCACTTTTAAAAGTTTTCATGTACCATTCTAAAAAAAGAATACTTCAGACACCAAAATTTACAGTTATGAAATAATGGATTATTTCAAATAATCTTTTGAACTGTCATGCATCAAGAATTGCATATATGGGAAAAGCAAAAGTTGAGCCCCCTTTATAGCATTCAGATGCATTTCAAAGTTTTTACTGATCATGGGACTGAATACAGTAAGCTGAATTAAAGAATACTGGTCAGAGTGGTCAGTTGATGAAATGTTCTTTCTCAAAACTGTGTGTTTTTACAGACATCATTTTTTTGCAGATACCTGGACTATTGCATTTATGTGCAATGCCCGTATAATGTCAGCTCAGTATTTTCCTGGAGCAGTGGTTCCCAAACCATTGTTCCACAAACTTACTGCTTAAAAATTCAAAATATGCCAACCCAGCAGTACCTCTTTCAGCAGTTTCTGTCCTATATATCCCTTTGCTTCTTTCCAGGCAGGTGCTAACCTGGTTGTCCCCTCAGATTGAAAGGAACAGGGCAATGCTACAGTTAAATAACACAAATGTAGCTACATTTGAGCAGTTCAGTTCAAACAGACTACAAGAAAAAACTGATCAGTAACACCCATACACTGATTTTCTAATAATTTCCAATAAAATAATAATTGCCATTAAGAACATTTTTGACAAAACCCCTAGAACTGTTTTGCCCACAGTGAATAGTTGTGCAAACCATGACTTAAGAGTACCTGACCTTGAGGAACTCAGACAGTATTGGGAGAAAATCAAATAATTCACTTATTTATTCCTCTTAGTTATTATTCGCCTCACATGCAACTTGCTTTTAAAAACCTTTAGAAGTTTTAAAAGTTAAAATCTTTTCTGCATCACTTGTGTATGCACACTACATGTTTCGACCAACATTGACCATCTTCAGGTGTCTCTAAAATTGCTGATGAAACTGCCGTGTTTCTGTCTGTAAATTCTATTTTTGGGATATGCCCTCATCTACATGCCCACATGTCCAATGGTAATGGGTAGTTCCTCTTATTGTGTCATATGTAGCTGTTATGAATATTGGTCAAAACATGTAGCATGCATACACCAATGGTGTGGAAGTGATTTTAACGTTTTAAACTTGTAAAGGTTTTAAAAAGCAAGTTGCATGTGAGATGGATAATAGCTAAGAGGAATAAGTAAGTGATGTGCAGCAGGATGCTACTATACAATAATATAAATAATTCACATTTGTGTAATTCTGAAGTTGGGGCCACGGCATAGCTCAAGTGGTTAATTGCTGGCTTCCCACTGCGGCAGCCCGGGTTCGATCCCGGGTCTGGTCAAGTGGGATTTGTGGTGGACAAAGTGGTGCTGGGTCAGGTTTTCTCAGAGTACTTCGGTTTCCCCTGCCAATCTTCATTCCACCAGTTGCTCCACAATCACCCTCACCTATCATCTGGGGCTGGTACAGTAGGCCAGAAGTGGCCGCAGTGCAAGGGACTTAGTCCCATCCCACTAGGAATAAAAAAATTCTGAAGTTTATAATTTTTTTATTCTCTGAATTTTTAAGTAAAAGTGTTTCACCAAGCACTGTTCTTCTGCCAGTTCCATCAGTCCCTTGTGCAGCTGGCCAAACATAACAGAGTTCAGCTGAAATGGGTGCCAGGCCATGAGAGTATTGCTGGTAATGAAACCGCAGATCAGCTGGCAAGAACAAGATCTGAACATCCGTTCATAGGACCCAAACCAAACTTTCGGCATCTCAATTGGAGTTTCCAAGAAAGCAATCAGGGACTGGACAAGCAGAAATCACGAAAACATTGGGAATCCATAACTGGACTCAGACATTAGGCACTTATATTAGGGCCCTCTGCCAGAAGAACAAAGGACCAACTAGGCCCCTCTGCCTAAGAATGAAGGATTTGCTAGGGTTTTCTGGCAGAAGAATGAAGGATCTGTTGAAACTGAACAGAGAACAATTAAGATGGGTGCTATGACTATCTACAGGACACTGTCATCTAAAAGGACACATTTTCAAACTGATATTGACAGATGACTCCACTTATGAAAGGTTCCTAGAAGTACATGAATCAGCCATAATGACCTAAGTGATTGTGAGGCCATAGCGTATTTAAGATTTTGTCACATGGGCCAGTTTTTTATTGAAGCAAGAGACTACCATGACACCCACATAAACAAAGTCCTACATTTCATTCAAAGTGTAGGATTAATAAAGGGTTAATCAAAGGGGAAGCACAATAGATCATTGAAGGTCATGGTGTAAGGGGCCAGATTTTTTGGCCCACCGCTCATTCATTCATTCATTCATTCATTCATTCAGTTGTCAGGCTGTATTATTGATTGTACCAATGAATTTCTTCATATTATTACAAATAGTCTCAAATCTGATAATTTTTTCTTGGGATACCAACACATTATTTCTCTTTGTTGCTTATGTAGATGAATCAGTGCATCCAGCAAAATTTCGACGTCAGCTGATAGACTTTGTGTCAAATGATGATCTTCTGCATGATGTGTCTGTGTCCCGCCCAAAGGACCGTGTGCACTGGGGAATTCCTGTGCCAGATGCACCTCATCAAACCATATACGTGTGGCTGGATGCTTTGGTCAGCTATGTCACTGTTGCTCAATCAAAACTGTGGCCTCCAGATCTTCAAGTCATTGGCAAAGATATCCTGAAGTAAGGAAAAGTTTTCTCGTCTGTACTTTCAGTAAATACCAAAGAAGAACCATAATCGTTGAAATAAAAGAAACATGGCCAACTTAACAATACACAAATACATGTACAAAGTGAAGTGAGCATCCTTGTATACATCAAAATGTTACTTGAAAACAGTTTCTTTGACCTACGGAACACACTTGTTACAATGGTTACTATAAAATATGTACTCATTATCATCATGGTTGCAGTGCTTTGCTTATGGAGGAAAAAACAGATAGAGGGTTTGACATAGACTTTAACCCATAAAAATTTTCTCAATGTAGTTTCTTCATGAGGAACATTTTTGTATTTATCAGTTTTTCTTTTACACACCGATTTGGAGAAACAGTGGAATGGACAGACATTTGGCTGTTTTATACAGAATGGGTCGTAGTTCTGTGACGAAACTTTCAGAGGTAGCTGGAGAGATAATTTGGAGCAGAAAATGCAAATAAGTTATTTGACTCATCACTCTTGTTTAATTTTGACATTCCACTACGCTCTTAATTCAAATATCTGACCTATAGTGATAACGTCTAAGAAACACAAGCATACTAAAAATTAGACCCATAAGGTTGAAAAAAATTGTTTAAATTTAATATTTTGCAATAATATCCTTACCTAATCCTTCCAGCCACACTGTGGCCCTGGGGTCGATTCAGCCTCTAACAGAATGATTACCAGGAATATTCTTGGGGGTAAAGGGCGGCCGGCGCATAAGGCTGACAACCATACCACCATTTATGAACCAGTTGTCTAGAAAATGTGGGAACCTCAACATCTCACATCCCTATGGGCCTCCACGGTCTGTTACAGGGATAGTTTTTTTATCCACCAAAGTGATAAAAATTCAAATCTTTTCTGAAATAATGGAGAAAACGGTGTAGTGCCAGAGGCATATCTTCCGGGATATAACGCTATGCATGCCATTGACAGTCAACTGACATTTCATAAGAGTGTATCACCTCCATCTCCAGTGTCAAGAAATAGGCCAAGCAAGAAACCAGCATGAAGCAGGTAGCAAGGTATTCCTTTGACATGTCAGTTTAATTTCAATGGACTACATAGCATTATATCCCAGATTTATGACTCTTTCATAACCAATGCTGTGAGGACCTCAGATCCTTCACAGTAGTGCCAGGTTGATGGTGGTTAAAATTCAGCCACTAAAGGTTCACTAGATTCTATCCATACTACATACTGTCATTGAGTCAAATTCATTCCATACTTTTGTAAGGTATGTACTAATTTTTTTTAATTCACATAGTGGGGGGTGGAGTCCAGTCGGGTTCATTCGGCACGGCGGCCACTGATTGGCCTATTGTACCTGCCCTGGGTGATTATGATGATGGAGAATTTGGTGGAATGAAGATCGGCAGGGGAAACCGAAGTACTCGGAGAAAACCCACTCCAGTGCCACTTTGCCCACCATAAATCCCACTTGCCCAGACCCGGGTTTGAACCTGGGCCGCAGCAGTTGAAGTTATGTACTAAGTATCATGTGATATCAATTGAAAAGTTACACAGAATATTTAGCAAGAACTTTTTGTAAGGTTTTTTAAAGAGGAAGGAAGAGTTAACGTATATTCTGGGGAACAGAAAGATGTTCTTACAGGTCACAAAAACCTCCTTGTATGCTACATGCCACCAGTTGGACAGATTTATAAAAAATGCTGTCTTCTGGGATGGGTGGCGTGTAGATCTAGTGTAAACTGACGTTTCGGAGGAACATATCGCCTACATCTTCAGGGTATACATTCCTCCGAAATGTTGATTTACACGAGATCTACATGGTGCCACATCCCAGAAGCTGGCATTCTCTATAGTCACTGCTGTGGAGACCTTGAGTCTTATAGATTTATGGAAAGTTTGCATTGATTCAGTTTTTCTTTAAGTTCTTTTTCATCTTTTCTCCAGATGAACACATGATCTGCCAAGATTAATGTTTACATATCTGGTCTTCTCGCCTCTCCTCTCCTCTTCTCTTGCCCTGCCCTACCCTGTTAACAGTTTCATCTGTCATTGTGTTAAAGAAGACTGATAAGATGATAAGAAGATCCTTCCTTGTGTCCTCCTCTGCTTGCTTTTATATTTGTATTTGAATACATGCTCGCTGTCTTACTTTTCTTCCTTGTCTACTACTTGAAATATATTTCAGATTCCACGGAGTGTACTGGCCAGCTTTTCTGATTGCTGCAGGTCTGGAACCCCCTCGCTCCTTACTCTGTCACTCCCATTGGAAAGTTGACGGCAAGAAGATGTCCAAATCCAAAGGAAACATTATTGACCCTTTGGACTGTATTGTCAGATACACGGCTTCTGGTTTGCGTTACTTTCTGCTTCGGGAAGGTGTAGCACATAGTGATGGCAGTGAGTAATTCTCATATTTTTTGTATATTGTAGCGAATGGAATTGTTATTAAGAAAATAAACTATACTGAGGTGATAGAAAGAAGTACCATGGATGCAGGGGCTAATGATGCATGAGGCTTCCTTCCTTTCCGGCCCCCTCAACTTGACTCAAAGTGCATGCCACTTGCAAGGATTATTATGTGGTTAATTCTTAGAATTCATATGAACAGAATGGCTAATGACTGGAGGCGAAGCTTAACAGCACAAAGGAGATGTGGAGGCTGAGGTCAATCAATGGGACTCAGTTTAAGCTCCCCCTCCAAACAGCTTCTTCTGACTGGAATATTTGTGGCATACTCTGTTAACTGATTCTCTGGATTATTTTCCACTTTTCTTTTCCTCAACCTTCATCTTTACTGACTTTATTTACTTGTGATATTCTGCCCTGAAGCTGGAAGCAGTAGGATCCTGCAGTAGATTGATACCTGTCTACCAGACTACATGGCATAATATTCCAAAATATCAGAAGCCTTTTTTTATGTTTTCGTAACTGTTTCTCATTTGTGGTGTATGAAACTGTTGTATGTCCTGCTGATAAGCCCCTCTAATGATAACAAACACAAGAGTAACCATTTTATTCAAGAAATCATGGATACAGCAGTATAAACCTAAAATTACATACTGCAACCACAGAAAACTTCTTTTGTTCAAATGGATCATGTACTTATAAAACTGCTTGATTAAAAGACTGTTTGTTGGTTCTCAACCAATTTGTTGTGAATTTTTGCCAAATGTGCGTTTGGAAGGAAGAAAGATTTTATAAAATAAAATATATAGAATATAAAAGTGAAAAATTGTTATTGTCACATTATTTTGCATAATTCAGCATACATACCTGTATTTTAATAATTATGTACAGCATAACAATAAACATATATTTTCTTTAAGTTATACTTTGAATTGATATTTGAAGCAAAACTTCACCATTTTTTGGTTTTATGGTTATTTTAAATCTTTATACAATAAATGACATCATTCATAAATCTGGTGCATTATTATTATGAATGTCATTTTTATTTCTAGTGCAGTTCAAAATGAGTGAATATTCAGAATATGATGCACGCACCAGAAGGTTAAGAATTGCTGAGTTCATCTCCATATCAGAAAGTACTTGTACTTTAGTCAGAATTATAGAACTTAACAGTTTACTTATTTATATATGTTGTAATTACATCAAGGGCTATGATGAATTTGTTATGGGAAATTTATTAAATTATTATTTGTCTAAAACATCTTTGAGGGTATATAATGCCTTGAGCAGGCAACCTTGTGGAAGGAGTCCAGTGTGACAATTTTGTTCCCCATTGTATGTTGAAAATTGTTTCTAATGACTTTCAAATCATGAGGTAATAATCAGTGTCACTCTGTTGTTGACACGCCCTCAAAGATGTCTGGCACACACTACATGTTGTGGTTAGAAAGAAATTCCTTCATAGTTGCTCTTAATGTAGTCTGCTAAAGGAAAACAGAAAGTTATTTGTAAAATTATTGTTTAATATTTGGACAGACTACAGTGAAACAAAGGCAATTCGTATTCTCAACTCAGAACTTGCTGATAGCCTTGGAAACCTTCTAAACCGATGTTCAGGCAAAACAGTGAATCCAGATCAGATCTTCCCCAAGTTCTGCCAACACAGCTTCAGCATATACTGCAACTCTGATGAAGCTCTCAAACTTGTGGAGTCACTGTCTGCCTTACCAGGTAAGTGACCTCCCTATTGTATGCCTGCAGATTTTCAAATTTGTTGGTTATCCATATGTCTCTGTGGCCTTTTTATTGTTTTGAATATACCTACACATTTTCAGAAATGCAGAGACTTGGGAACTAAGTTTTCATCCTTTGTCTTTCTCTCGAACAACCAATGTGATGAATGGAATGGGGGTGGAAACAGGAAGGTCATGCAGTAGTCTCATGGTATTCATGCCTGTATGATTGCTAGGTGAAAAATAACTGCTTTTTGAATAACTCTTAAAATTATCTGGAACTTATTTAATGCATCGAGGCATCACTGTGCTGCAGCCAGCCTGGTAAATAATAGAACATTAGCCAGCAGGAATATGTATTCATAGGACTGTCATACTGAATGAGCAGTTTCATTATTTCAGTATTCCTAATTGGAATATATTGTCACGTGTATGGAGTGACTGTAGATGGGTTTTGGATTGATGATCTGATTTATTGGACTCTTTGATACAGCAAGTGACTACTCTTTACAGTTCTCTGTTACACACCTTAGTGTCCCCTGTCCCGTCTTCACTAGTCGTTTGGTAGCAGCTTCCAACTGTGGACATTCCCCTTCCTGTGAGATCCCAAACTGTCCCTGGCCTCAGCTACCAGCTTGTAACAGCAACAGCTCACAATGACTGAACCTCAGCAGTATTCTAACTCACTGACTAACTCACTCACTCACCAACAAACTAAATCAACTGAACTGACAGACTGATTGTCCTGCTGATGGCATTTCCGCATGGACCGCACAGAAAGCGCCATTCCTCTGTTGCCTAGTAATGGCCGTTGTGTAGTTGGTTGTTCCACGGTTGTTGCCTAGCAATGGATCTACATGCCACAATGTATTCCTAAGGTTTCAGTGGCTTTTCTGGTCAGTAGTCATATGTAAGATAATAGAGCATTGAGCAATGGTGGATAGAGGGTGTCTTCATAACATGGTCATGTTAAATAAACAGTTCTCTTTTTCAGTATATTTGACAGGTAAGCGGAAAATACTTTTGGTGAACATATATATATATATTGATAAGATACTGGTATCTGTATTCTGGCAGGAATATAAAACACTTCCATGATTTCAGTACTGTTTCTTTTTAAGAGAATCAGTACAAAATATATTGCTGCAGATCTTTGTGTGATGTTGTGACTCATTCAGTTTATAGTGAATTTTAAGGTGACTGGTTATGTGACAGTGTCATAGCTTCATCTCACCACCCTTTCAGAATGGTTACTTTGGTAGATGTATGAGTACATGCTAGGAATAGAGCACTGACTTATACTGTGGTCTTCTGGGTTATCACACCATTCAGTGTGGTTTGTGATTCCCAACATTTAAGAGCTTCTTCCCTGAAGACTGTGACAGGATGTTCTTCAAAACTGTTTCTGACTAAGTACAAGACTTCACAGTGTCATAATCCAGAAGACCAAGATGTGAATCCTTACCATCCAAAGCTAATAAACTTCATATAGAGCAACTCTTGATTGGATGTCTTACTGCTGCTTCATCAGTGCTTAACTGAGTATAGCAACTATACCGTTGATGTGAGCTTTGTTAGACATTATATCAGGCATGTCAGGGGTGATGAATCTGATACCAGCTGGTCTTGAATGAGGCAGATCTGTAACTGTATGGAAAACAGGAACCAAATAAATGTGTGCTCATTAAATGTAACTGCCACTTCCTAACAAGGGAATTATATGAGCCAGTGGGCATGAGAAAGCTTGTGTTTTGTAGACACTGTACAGAAATTTGGATACTCCAATATTTATGCACAGTGGGTTCAAGGGTGCTGAGATAAGAATGTAAAACAGTGCAGGAGGCCTTTTGTATGGAGCTGAGCACCTTGAGGCATGATTGTGTCACTGTAACAGTATATGTATTTTTTTAACTTCAGTCTTTTTTTTAAATTCAGAAGGCAGCTTGTGAATATTAGGGGTAGGTGTGCCATGAGTGTCTGAGTAGTGCATTTGGACTATAACAAAGCAGAATGCCACATTCAAAGAGCTTGATCTAACTGGAACATGAATGAAAATTTTTTTGATGACAGCGGACAACTTGAACACACTTCAGAGACACGGACCATTCTTCCCCATTCTGCCTACAGCCCACACCTTGCATCCTCATATTACCACCACTTTGGGGTTTAAAGAATGGATTACTTGGGCAACAGTAGAAAGATAATAGTGGCACAATAAAGAGCTACAACATTGTGACAAGAGATTTTGCAACTACATATGTAGTGTCCAGTTTATCTTTGTAAAAGTGTGTTACAGTAGATTGGAATGTTGTGAAAATATGGACGTCTTTTTGTTACATATTTAAGCACCTCCTCCTCAGAAATTGTTTTAATGGGTTTAATATTTCTTAAAAAGAAATGACACCCAACTTCTGTATTGAACCATTATTGTCCTAGAGTTATAGAGAAGTTGGTAATACTACTCATAATGTATAAACATTAACCACAGTCAAATTTATTTCAGTATGAAAATTTAAGGAAACCTCTATTTCTTTTCAGAGAGCAAAGTAGGAAAAATATCTTGAATTTGATGTTCTCACTGTGGTGGTTATGAAAAATTCTGTCTTCTGGGATATGAAGCTGTGTAGTCTGTTGAATATCAACTGACATTACAAAGTAACTTACTTCTTTCTACTTGCTGCTAGCTTCATGCTGACAGTTTGACCCTGGAGATTGAGGCAGTATGTTCCTCCACAATGTTGCTTGGCTTTCACTGAACAACATGGCACTACATCCCAGGAGGTAGAATATCTCTTCATAAATTGGGATAAATATGCAACATTTAACACAAGGACTGGATTGACGTTTTGTTATCCACTTATGAGAATAAGTTTTTAAAATGATATTGCAATTTGTTCATTACTTGTGCCTTTTAAGATGAATGTTGTAAAGATGCGACTGTTCTTGAAACTTAATGTACACTTGAAATGAATGAAGTTTATGAACAGTTGAAATTTATCTGTCTGTGACAGTGTACTTGACTGCCTCTGTGGTCTAGTTATCAGAGTTCCTCCCTACAGATCCAGAGGTCCAGGTTTGATACCCGGTGCTACCAGATTTTCTGGGAAGTAGTGGCTCTGGAACGGGGTCCACTCAGCCTCGTGAGGATAATGGAGGAGCTATTTCAAGGAAATAGTGGCTCTGGTCTAGAAAACCGAGATTAACAGCTGAGGGAATCCATTGCACTGTCCACGTGACACCCTCTACCTGCTAAAGTTGGCATTAACTTCGCCAACAAGCAGCAGTTGCTCGGTCAGTATAGTATGCTTGCAGTCTCGAGCCATGGAGTTTGTTTTGTTTGTGACAGTGTACTTGGTGAGATACTCTTCACAGATCTTGTCCCTTACTGACACAAGCTTTATTACTTTCAGATCTTGTAAAGGACCACTTTCTGGCATGTAATTTTTATAAAGGCATTGACTGTATTGTTGCAACACTCCACGCAGCAAATCGATTCTTTGAGTCTCAGAAGCCATGGGAGTTATGTAAGAAACACCAGTCACCCCACCAGAATGGTGTTCTGCACCTTACCATGGAGACTCTGCGAGTGTGTGGCATCTTACTGCAGCCCATAGTTCCTGAGCTGTCTGATACACTACTCAGAAAGATTGGAATATCTAAGGAGAAGCGCATGTGGAAAGACATTAGACCATTCAGTTGGGAACAAGGCAGGCTATGTAACGTCCCCATCAGTGCTGAGAAAATAATGCTTTACAAACGTATAATGGTCTCTAAGTCATAACAAATATGAAACCATCTGTGTGATATTGAAAGATGTATGTAGGTTTCTTTTTTTTTAATTTTAGTGGGGTGGGACTAAGTCCCTTGTACTGCGGCCACTTCTGGCCTATTGTAGCAGCCCCAGATGATAGGTGAGGGTGATTGTGGAGCAACTGGCGGAATGAAGATTGGCAGGGAAAACCGAAGTACTCGGAGAAAACCTGCCCCAGCGCCACTTTGTCCACCACAAATCCCACTTGATCAGACCTGGGATCTAACCCGGGCCGCCGCAGTGGGAAGCCAGCGACTAACCGCTTGAGCTATGGCGCAGCCTGTATGTAGGTTAGTCAATAAGTAAGTTACAAATGGATGTTGAACTTCAACAAATAAGAGTACTGATTTGAAAAAAGCTTTTATTTCTCAACATAATCTCCGTGTACATTGAGGCACTTGTCCCATCGTTTCACAAGCCCCTGAAAACCAGCAGCATAAAATTCTTTTGGCTGCTGTCGGAATCAGGTGGTGACTTCCCTTTCTGCAGCTTCATCATCGGGAAAATGTTCAGCTGAAAGATGATGTTTAAGAGGGCCAAACAAATGGAAGTCACTTGGAGCAAGGTCAGGGCTGTACAGTGGATGCTTGAAGACTTCCCACTTGAAATTTTGCAGCATTTCATTTGTCTTGTTGGCAGTATGGGGACACGCATTATCATGCAAGAGCAACGCACCTTTGGTGAGGAGTCCTGGTCTCTTCCGTTGAATGGCCTTACAAAGTTTCCTGAGTATGTTACAGTAGGAGTCGGCATTTATGTAAATATAATCTTTTGGCTGAACTTTTTTCTGATGATGAAGCTGTAGATAGGAAAGTCACTTTCTGATTCCTACAGCAGCCCAAAGAATTTTATGCTGCTGGTTTTCGGGGGCTTGTGTAAAGATGGGACAAGTGCCTCAGTGTACAGGGAGATTATGTTGAGAAATAAAAGCATTTTTCAAATCAGTACTCTTATTTGTTTAAGTTTTATATCCATTTGTAACTTACTTATTGGCTTACCCTCGTATCTTAGTGTCTCAGGTTACATAGTACTGAATGAGAGCTATGAGAGTCTTGGAATATTGTTGCAGGAGTGAAAACAAAAAAAAAATGTCTGGAAATGTGTTTATTTGTTTCTCCTTGTTTATGGTTTATGTAACAGTGCTATCAGTAGCTGAGATTAAATAGCATTAAATGATATGATGAATTGGAAAGTATATGGAAGGAAGCAGTTATGGCCTGTTTCCAGAATCCTATCCTGGCATTTTCTTGGAGGGGATGAAGAAGACAGTGAAATACCTCAGGATACTATGGGTCTCTCCCGAGATTTGAACCAGGCACCTCCTGAATATGAGTCAGAAGCACCTGCTTTAGCCAACATGCTTGGTCCCAGCACTATTGATTCCACTCAGAATATGAACTAAATGCCTAACAAATGATAGGCACTGTTGATAACATTACAATGTTGGAAGAAAATAGAGGACAATAATGCAGTCTACCAGTCCAACCTTTGCCCATTCTGTATGTATTACAGCTATGATTCATTGCCTTGTCTGTGCCACTTTACCCAGATATCTGCTTAATGTGACTCACAGGGAGATGGTAAAGTTTAACTTCTGGGGCATAGGGAAATGGAAGGCTATTTATCTTCCGGTAATCAGTTGTGTTAAGACTGTCAAAAACCTCTTGTGATAAGCAGGATGTGCCAACCACTCAGAGTACATGGGGATGGAAAGGAGTACAGAGTGATAGAAAGGTCTACCTCAATAGAATTATGGAGGGGTGAGTACATAGGGGATGGGATGGAGTACAGGGTGACAGAAGGTTTGATGATAATATCGCCGTCTCCATGTTAGGCCAAGAATCGTTAGTGGGAGGATGTGGTTTGTTTGTATGAAATCCATTATCAACTTACTCACTCTAATTAACCAGCAAGAGGCAGCTTCAACTCAAAAGGTGTGACTTGCTTGCAGACAAGTGCTGAATTTGGGGATACATATTTTTGAGTGAAGATTGAATGTTCTCATAACTGTGAACTTTGACAGAAACAGATGTAACTTCATATCCAGGCAAATTCTAAAATCTGTGTTTATAACTATTTCAAACTTAAGAATTCTGGACTGTATTGAACGATCATGAGTGTTAGCTAAAATTCACCATTAAACAGTGTAAATACAAACTCACAATTACTGCTTAACTAATTATTTATGACAAATAAATGAGTGAATGTAAATAATAATGAATTAATAATTTTTTCTCTATGGCTCTACAGCCCTTTGGACTTCGGCCACTTTTTTAGCTCTTAATCCTCTACACAGTCGGTAGGACTCCTTGGACAGGGGATCTGCCAGTCGCAAGGTCTCTGCATACACACAGAACAACACAAACACAAAATAAACACACATAAACATCCATGCCTCCAGTGGGGTTTGAACCCATGATACCAGTGTTCAAGTGGGCAAAGACGGTTCATGCCTTGGACCGCTCAGCCACTCTGATTGGCTGAATTAATAAATAGTGTGAACAGATTATTAGTGTTGTTCCTTTGGATTGTGATTCTTCCATCAAACTGAAAATTAGTGCAACCCCCACATCCAAAACCATTGTCAGTATATAAACACTCCATGTTACAAGTCATTTGACTTCCCTGAGTTTGTAGCTGAGATATGCATGTCAAGAGAAAGGAGTAAGTGATAGTGAAATCATCATTAAAGATTATCACTTTCTGGCTCCCAAATCAACTGGTTTTCCTATATTTCCTCACCAACTTGCTAACCTGTGAGTTCAATCTCATCACTAGAGGAGAAGACTGGAGTTGATCACCATCTACATGAGTAAGGTGACTGGTTACAGCAGATTATGAGTGTTATTCTAACATGTGAGCTACATTAATTGTACACACTAAAATCTGAACTCTCAAAAACGTTTATGTGTAGGTAAATATAAAAGCCATGAGACAAAAATAATTTAATTATGATGTCTTTAATTCTGTTTGTCCTCTCATTCTGTGCAATGTTCCTTCTGCCTAAACCAACTATGGAAGCAATGGCACCACTCTATGACTGTTCATTGTAATTAGGTGCATTATAATGAATATTTGATTGACGCTACTAAATTGTAAAGTATATATCATAAGATTGGATTAAGGAGATTGTTTTGCCTTAAGACCATAACGGTAGAATTTTGGAATTACAGAAGAACAGGTTTGATTTAGCTGTACCCGGAAGAGACTGTAGACAGATAAAGGTAGTAACTTAGAAATGCAGGTTAGTATAGTCATCACTACATTTCCCACCAAGTCCAGTATTGCTGGGTTGGATATGCGGACATACAGAGTAGCTAGGAACTACAATGAGGAGAGTATAGAATGTTGACTGAGCGGTGAATGCACGCTAAATACCTAGGGGTCAGTAGGCACCTGGGGTTATTGATAAAAATTTTAGGGCAGTTGACAGACTGTTAGATAATACATCACCAGAAGACCAGCTCAACAAGATGCCCTTATTACCATCCAAAGTAAGTGGAACCATGGTTGTTTTCAAACATATAAGACCTTGTTTTCTTAGTAACCTTTAGCATCAGGAGTGTCTGTGTATCCTCCACAAATTTTGAATGCCTCACCCAATTTTTATGAAACTTGGTATGTGTGTTATACTACCTGAGGCCATCTCATTTGCATATTTAAAAAATTTTTCCCATTACTGATGCCAGTACTGCAGCCTTTCATTTGTTGAGGTAATAACCTTAATGTTACATGAATACATGAACGGATTTTCATGAAACTTTGTATATTCATCATTCTACTCAAGATCATCTCAACTGCATACTTAATAAATCCTTCACATCAGTCACACCAACACTTCATCCTCTCAAATTCTATTGTTGTATATATTTGATTATACATACATACTAAGTTCTTTTCTGGTATCAAATATTGTTAGTTTTTAAAATTAGTGTCTGGATATGAATTTCTATTTTTAGTAGTATCATTACCCTGCATCTCCTGTCAGATGTACCTCTCTCGTTTAATATTGTGGAATGTCTGCTGAAAGTCAGAACTGTGAAGCCAGCAGAGACAGCCGTTGCTGGGGAACTGCTCTATAAACATGACCATTGATGGGCAATGGCTCAATAGCAGTCATGCGATGGCTGCAGCCGGCAGGCACACAACAATACAAGAACCATTGGAAGAGGAGTTTTCTGTGCGGTCCATGCTGAAGCTATTTCATGACCAACTGACATTACCTGTCAGTTGTAACGGAAGCTACTAGAAATAAGGCATAATCTGCTGTATTGAGCCTGGACTGACAGAGGCCCTGTATATATTTTATATACATTTATTAATATGTAAAATGTAAATACCTTTCACATTATGACAAATTACTTACTACTGCAGACAGGACAGACACATCCTCTCATCAAAGAGGGTGCCCCACAATAACAAGACTATAACTATTAAACAGTAATAAATATCTTGTCATGAGCCCCAGATTGGGCTCAACACCAAAACTTACTGACTGACTTACTGACCATCAGTTGCAATGTGACTTTGTCTTTGACTTGACCAGTCAATTGAGAGAGTCCTGAAACGGCAGAAGAGTAGCAGGTTGGTGCGAGATGGCTGCCGTCCTGCGAGGACATGAACCCATGAGCAGAGAATTGTCCACTGTTGTAAGATGTTACCAAACAGTGCAGTGAATACCATGATTAGTGTTTGTGTGGAGTTATTTGTTAAAATCTGATTACCAATCCAAACCCCATCTGTGGTCATTCTAACACATGGCAGTATGTACTAACATACTCTACTTTTAAAACTACTTTTCTGCAACTATCAGCCTTCATGAATGGGAATTGTTATCGAAAAGTTGAGACCCCCAGCTGGTCAAGATGCTGGTCAAGATGCTGTCCTTTATGTACTCTTCTGTTTATTACCATACTTATTGTGGCCTATAATTTATCCTGTCCTAAACTAGTTCAAGTCATTCTGTAATCTGACACCATGTTTAAGATCCAATTTAATATTACCCTCCTATTTACATCTGGGTAATCCTAATGGTTATTTCTTGCATGTTTACTGACTGAAGTTGTGTATACATTTCTTATGTGACCCTGGTGCCCTATGTGCCTCACCAATTCAATCCTCTGTAATTAATTATGGCAATATTTTGTGATGAGTACATATTATGAAGATCTTTGTTGCATAATTTTGTCCATCCTCATGTTATGTTCCTTTTTGCAGGTTCAAATATCCTAAAAATTTTGCTCTCAGACATCCATTATGTTAATGCCTTCAGATTGAGACACTGTTTCACAGCCATATATGACAACAGGTAAAATTATAATTTTCTGTGTTTTTAGTATTTTATATTTGTAGTTAGGAAATATAGTTCACTGAAATTTTACCGACGTTTTGGAGGAACATCTTCAGAGCTGAAGAGTGAGTTAAGCACTGTGAAGCAGGCAGGAGGGTTGTCATGTCTTCTGGCCTTCCTCTCGTCTGTTTTAAATATGGAGACTCCCTCTTTGTGGCTTCTGGTATAATTGAGAAACTATTCTGCTGAACCCTAAGTCCAATGCATAAACCAGGCAGCAAGCAGAGAGCTTTTATACTTGCTGCTGGCTTCATACTGGTTTCTTTCTTGGCTTGCTCTTCAAGTTTGATAATGGAGAAGGCATGTGCCTCCAAAACGCCAGTTGACTTTCAACGGACTACACCACATTATATCCCATAAAATAGGACTCTTCGATGAGACAGTTTTTGCCTATAAATGCTCATGAATATGATGTAAAGATGGTTAGGTTCTGCACTGACAAACATCATGTGGAACTTGTGTGAAAACATTTGAAGGGAGGCAGCTGGTATTGAGTCATTTCCTATTAATGTTATTTTTAGCTTCTCAAACTGTTCACTTGGACATGTAAAAGCAAATGATAAAGACAACTACCCAACGATCTGAAAGTCATGAATGGACTTCTTAATTATGATACACACTGGCTAGGAACTCTACATGCCGGTAAGAAAGTAACACTTGTAAAGTCATGAAATGACTGGCTCTTGGATGCCATGATGACACTTCCCCTTGGCTCAGCTGTGGATGTAGTGCTATAAATCCTCTGTATTGCAAGACCGCAGGACGGTCGAGTCCAGGATTGACTCGTCTCTGATGGCACTGAAGTCTATTGGAAACCGATTGACTTACTGACTGTAGCAATGATTGCTGATTTGCTCGCAACTGTGTGCCCACTCTTTGCTGCACTAAACTGGAAAACTACTCTTTATATTTGAAAATAAAATTCTAGTGTGTTTGCTGGCGACTTCGGCCTTCGCCGTCAGCTGAACGGCTTCCCGAGTTCCCGAACAATCTAGACTTTACGAGACGCGCGCAGTCCAGGCGACGCTATCCCCCTCGATTGCTCAGCTCCCGTCACAACATTTGAGAAAAACATGTGCCATATAGCAAGTATTTTGCACTGCAGTTAGACAACTTGAATATATTACAAAAGTAAGAATCATATAGGCGTAGTTTTAAATCGACCTTATCGATGTGCAAAACGTTCCCTTGCTAACTCAGTTCTGATATGACGTTTCGGCAAAATTCTTCTCATGCTCACAAATTATCTATGAATTTGCCCAACATATTTATAGTCCGATTCTTTTGAGATGTCGAGTAACTCTGAATTACGACAATATAACTATTTCTAACAGTTTTATCATTTTTCTGTCAGATTTTGGAGAGCCAGATACGAAAGAATTATTTCAGTAACGCGTAGGTTGTTGATTGTGACGGCGGCGAATCGTCATATCTTCTTCCTACTGTACGAATAGTGGAAGTAGTGGAGCAGTAACAGGAGCAAAACACAACACAGAACACGATACACAAATGTATGTAGGAAGAATGCTCACATAAAAGAGGATTGGCGTAATTCGCGTGTTTGAGTGCGACGTAGGATGAATCCTGGAAAGGTTTATTATTTAGAATTCATCGACATATATGACGAATACAGATGTTAGTCATTTTAGAATGAAGACATCATGGCATGCAATACAATAGTTCAACGTGCATAAAGACACCTGAGGATGGCACATTAGTGCTGAAACATGCAGTGTGGAAGTGAAGAATAAGGTGAAAAAGTGTATACACTGTAAGACGGTTAGCATAAACCATGGAAGTATACAAGAACTATCACTGTGCTTTACTTCTGTATTTATGGATAATTAAGTTTGAACATATTGGCAGTGGCAGGCTTCAAATTGCATATGATATGCAGAGACAACGTAACACACCAGAATGTGTGGGTGTGTAAGGGGAAATAAAGTAAATTTCCATGCATCACTGCCTCACGACTTAATAAAAGTGTAAGCTAATCTTCACACTCAAGACACCTTTACTCGACGTAGAAAACTTCTCGGCCGCCGTCTTACTGTGAATTCGAATTCCGGATGTTCGGCCATGTCACGTGATGACATCGCTGCTGTATAAATCGCGGTACCATAATCTTATCACTCCAGTACACCTTAACATGGCGAATTGGGTTGTGTTACATTTTTTGCCGGTGCTGCTTATGGTGCTCTTTTCCCGTGATGCAGGTAACCACATTTTTTTTTGTGTACTCTTCCCAAAATAAGCGTCATTTTCGTCACACGCAGGAAGCAGATTCTGCCACACGATATTCCAACATGTTTCTTACTCGTAAGTAGGTTCATTATTGACTGTTTTGGATGTAGGTGTTTACAGATCCTTGCCTGCCGCATCTTCCAGCCCGTTCGGACCGATCTAGAGGCAGAACTTTCAACACCGTACAACTGTGCATGCGATATTATTTGGGATTCGTACTTTATAGAAGTATGATATTAATCGAAATACGCACATTTTTGTGTTCAGAAAATTGTTTCGCATTCATAAAACACCTGCAAAAGATACACAAGTATCAAAAATTGGAACCCACCAAACCGATCAAATGCGAGAGTCAACAGAGAGTCTCTCAAACATTAGGGTACGAATATACACGATCCTAGGCTTCTTGTAACTAACTCCATACAACAGAAACTTGCAGTTACTCGCCTAATCAAGAAAGTCCACACCTCATGGAACCTGAAGATTCATTACCGTGTGCAATGAAATTGCCATTGTTTCTTTAGTCTTTTTCTCCTGACTTCCCTTTACCTCGTGTCCATTCACTCCGCCATTTTTCTCGCACTCACTCTACCTTGCATGACGATCTTGAAGAGCCAAACCTTCCTCACACTGTTATCTTTACGCCTATTGGTTTTCGGGATTGTAGTCCCGGCCCTTCTCTGTGTATTCGTTCCACTTACACCACGCTCGACTCAAGATTTCTTCCCTGAAAATGGAGACATATGGTTCCTCCGAAATATTGGTAACTACTATATAGCAGATTACACGACGTCAAATGACAAAAGAATGTAATTTTCATACTCATCGTCGCAAAGACTTTAAATCTTATAAGATGAAGTAGAACAAAAAAAAATCTCATTTTTCGGACCCACATACAATTTCAACGACATGTTTCTGTTGCTTTTTTGGGCGTAGACGCCTCATAAATTATTAATCAGGGAGTCTAAATCGTTCTGTGTTCATTCTGTACTAGATAATAAAGACTGTTAATAAGGAAGAAATGGGAAGGAAAATGCGCACTCAATTTTTATGAAATCGATCCAGAAAAACTGTATAAGAAATCAATGTTGTTGTTATGGTAAACTATTTCTGTAAATAGGCAGTGGAGTTTCATGCCCCTTGTTTTATGAGATCGGTATAATCGGTTCGTATCCCGTCCTTTAAATTATGCGGACAGTATTCACGAAAATTTAGTATGATATTAGAAAACAACTCAACGTCCTAAGTTTTCAGCTTCCTTAATCTACTATAACATCACGGCAGACGCACAAATTCGGAGCAACACTTGATATGGGGTTATGAAATGAAGTCCACTGAGAATAAATTTCAGTTTATATATTATTTGCTAATTTTATTTTTAGAAAATAATATAATTTTCTCTAAAAGAAATTAAAATGTGAATAAAACGAACGTTATTAAAGTCTGGCACGGTGGTAACAGATCTTAATAAAATATGAAACTGTTGTAGAGGTAATTTTATTTGTAGAATAAGAAACAACAACATGGCAACCGTAAAAATTGTAATTTAGATTTCAGTTTCAGAACTATAACTAATGGATTATTCAACATATAAATACTAAATCTTGCACGAAGATAGAATAAAAGCACCATTACAAATAACCTGTGAAATATTTTTATAAGTCAATAATTACAAACGTTGCAACTATGCGAAACTCCGAGGCCAGATTTAAACGAGGGCGAACGGGTCGATCGCCCCTGACTTCCAAGAAACAGAAATACAATGAACAGACTTTGTAGATACACTTTCTGCTTTAAATCACGAAAAGCTAGTTCGTATGTTTAGTTATTATAAACAATTTAAGAATATATAAGTTTTGAGGTTTTCACGGCGATGACTATGAAGAAAGTCGTCTTGTGGGATCTGGCGCCGTGTATTCNTTAAGAATATGTCGTAATCGAAATATGATTTTATTGAAAGGGCCTGGACATTCTCATTGCTCCGCAGCTTCCGCAACTGTAAATTCGGCCCTCGGCATACCTGATAAATAGGTAGCTAGGAACATGAAACATTGCACGACGTATCTACAGGCATACCTACAGAGTATGTAACAAAATATTCCTTAGATGCATATAATTACTGTATAATATGGCGACAATGCGAAATTTCATGGTTGTACCCTAAAGATCATCATCATCATCAGTAATCTATCAGACGACAGGTCCACAGTCTCTTCCAAAACAATTCCTCCACTTATTGCGATCTAGAGCTTTCTCCTTCAAATGACAGTATCCTCTTCTGTCCCCAAGGTCATCCAGCATCTTCTTACGTCTTCTTCCTCGTCTTCTTGTCACTTCTATCCGCCCCTCTATCTTTCCTTCAATAACTTCTTTCATAAGGCAGTTTCTGCGTAAAACATGACCAATCCAATTAGCCTTCCGTTTTCTTATTTCGTGTAGGGTATTCCTCTGCTCACTGACTCTAATTAACACTTTATAATGTATAAATAGTCTTTATCTAACAATCATTAACGAGAAACAAAAAATAGTAACAATAATCTGTATAACATAGAGCCTAGCGTTGCGATTGAGTGGCTAACGATCCTTATTTTATGCCGGAGATTTCACATTGAAACCTGTGTCCGGACATCGGCCATGCTGATCGGCGTTCATCTTTGTTTTCCTCTTCCCAGGATAGTGTCTTGTTGGTACCTTAAATTTCGCCGCAACTCATTTCTTACAGATCTTTTCCGATTCATGTATCGCTGTTCATCCCACCATTCGATTCTAGAATATCTGAGCAAGTGAAAATGTTGTTAAATGAACCACAAGCAAATACGCTACATGTTTATGAATGTAAGCAACAGCGGAAGCCCGAATGGGGTGGAATTCTATGCAATGGCCTAGCAGGCCAACCCGTTAGCTGAATTGCAGCTTAGTTTTCGATTATGAACCTGAGTTACCTAAATGCAGTGTAACATTAACAGTTCAGGATTTATAGGGCTGGAAATCTATGCAGTATGAAAGTACAAGTTATTAATTCTGCCATGAACTTCTTAATATGTGCTGTTCTCTGGCACGTTGTGCAAAGAACGTATATAGAAATGGTGACATCTGTCCGTCCATCTATCCTCTGTCCTTATGTGCCTACTCGAGAATCGCTGGTCGGATTTGGGCGAAATTCGATTAGAAAATTACGCCATTTTAGGCAACCTCAAACTCTTAGTTTTTAATTTCCTGCAATGACAATAGCAACATGGCGGACGCGCGAATTTGTGGGGTGTTTGCTGTGCTAGCAAAACTACGGACTGGGGTAGCCATCATAACTATAGGAAGCATTGATATTGTCCTAGTAAAAGGTAAAAAAGGTAAAGTCCCCGTGCTTAACTATTTAAGCACTACGCCATGAAGTCGTATGGGGGAGTGGATGTGTAGATCCACATTTTCTTGACCTCGACACTAGTTAGAGGTGACTGGTCAGTTTCACGCCCCGGCCGCTTTACCCCCGGGGAAATAGCTCCCAATATCCGTGGGATAAAAGGATAGTTGGGCCCCAGAGCTGGTCTGGAAGACGTTGATTATTGTCCTAGTAAGGACAGGAATCGTGGTAACTATAGTGACCATTGTAATAATGGAAACTAAGATCACCAGAATAACGAAATTTAAAGCTTTACGAAATGTACATACTACCGAATGTAAATTCGAAACGAGAAAGTGGCAAGGAACACGTATGGAAACAGTATTGAATGCACTTTTAATCTCATTTTAACTTGGAAGCGACAGGTTCTAGAACTCGGAGGTTTTCTCTGCTACCGCAAAAGCCCGGCATGGAATCCTGTCTTTAAGAAGTTTAACTCAGTTTGAATTTTCGAACTTGATGCATATCTTTCTACAAACGGATGCCTGTATAAATTGTGCTTCTTTGCCTTTGGCTCTTGTCAGTCATGACCCCACACTCAGGTAAACAAGATGCTTCTTTTTTGAGCGCATCTTCCCTGTCTTGCAACATCCGGGGCTTGGCATTGATTTTACCTATCTTATCAGTTCCTTCATGAGCTATTTATTTTGAATCGCATCCGAGGATAACAGTATTTTCTTCCAACATACGGTTCTATCGATTCTACACTTCAGCGAATTTATTATTATTGGTATTATTATTTTGTTGTATCCCTGTAACAGGCCGTGAAGGCCCATAAGGTTCTAAGATGTCGAGGCTCCCACATTTTCTAGATAATCGGCTCACAGATGGTGGGTAGGTTGTCAGCCTTACACGCCGTATGCCTTTCACCCCCCAGGAAGACTCCTGGTACTCATTTCTGTTAGAGGCTGAGCCGACCCCAGGGCTATAGTGTGGCTGGAAGGATTAGGTAAATTGAAAAAATCCAGCGACATCGGGTTTTGAACCCGTGACCTTCTGGTTTATAGTATAGTGCCACAACCAGCTATGCTACTGTGTGCCACCATTATTATTTATATTATTATTATTATTATTATTATTATTATTATTATT
>NW_019739213.1:528435-562315 GCF_002891405.2 Cryptotermes secundus
TAGATCGCATTAAGTGGAGGAATTGTTTTGGAAGAGACTGTGGACCTGTCGTCTTGACAGATTACTGATGATGATGATGATGATTATTGTTATTGTGATTTGTCTGTAATTGGCCTTGTGGCTGTTGGCTCAGCACATAAATAATAGAGAACTGAATTTAATTATCATTACTATTACTATCAGCAGCAGCAGGAGTAGTAGTAGCAGCATCAGCAGCAGCAATGATGTCATCATCTGCATTTCTGCACTGATATTTGGATGGCAGTGCTTTCATAGACATTTGTTTATTTATTAATTAAAGACTGGGTAACCCAGAACTTAGTATATTAATATTAGCATTCCACTTTTTAGCCACCAGAATGTTGCGTTTTCTTTCATTCTATCTGGTTTCTTGTGCATGATATACAAGGATTCTGGTGCAATAAGTGCAAAGGAATAAAATATACTCTTTCTTCCTTAACAAAACCATGTAAATTTTATGCTGTATAACATCTCTGGCACTGCAAATAACAATACAGATAGAAGATTAATACTGACTGCTTTTTCATTCAGTACACCCATATAGTTTTTATTTTCTACCTATGAGTGTGTAGTTCTAAGAGAGAGTAATGTTTCTTTATTATAAGGAATGTATTAATCCTAGCCTTTATTAATTTATTTATAATTCCTTTTGCAAATTTCGCTCTGAAGTGTACATTTTGTAGCACCACGTTTAAACCTTATTTTCTTTCCAGACACTAGTCTTCTGCTTTCTCCCAAGGAAACTAATATTGTTGCTCATAAGGATGAAAAAGCAGTGTTACCATGCTTATCAACTAGTAGTAGCGTCAATATAACACTATTCACGGGCGTATATTACTGGTCAATGAAAAGGGTAAGTGCTACAATATTGTATTTTCAGAAGTGAACACATTTTGAGCCAAAGAGAGCAGTGGTGAAATACAAATATTGAATTGCGTTTTTTGGTTTTGTAGGTTGCATTGGTTGAACAAACTGAACCAAATAAATAAAGATGATATAAAATAATGCATTTTATGGAACTGTTAGTGATGTAAGGAACAAAATGAAGGAATGTCTGAAAGACAAAGTTGATGAGCTTAACACAAGGATACTAGTGATCAGTATGTTAAAGGATGAGAATGGTTATCTGCATACAGATTCATACAGCATTCTCAGTAGGTGGAAAAGTACCACAGAATGTAAAAATGTAATAATGTAAAATGTAATAAAATTCAACAGACTAAGATGCATAATAGGGCCAGTGGTACCTGATCCTATTTTTAGTGAGACTGATATTTCTGCTGGAAATTTAGGAAGGCATATATACCCATGTGCCAACTTTAGCAGATAGAGGGTGTTGCATGGTCAGCGCAATGAATTCACACGGCTGTTAATTTCAGTTTTCTAGACTGGAGCCGATACTTTTCCATTCAAGTAGCTCCTCAATTGTCCTCACGAGGCTGAGTGGACCCCACTCTAGACCCACTGCTTCTCAAAAGATTTGGTAGCGCCGGGAATCGAACCCTGACTTATGGATCTGTAGCCGACAAGTGGCGGTCATTCGGTCGGTATAGTTCGCTTGTGGACTAAAACCACGGAGTTTGTCTTTTTTGTTTTTATATACCCACGTACTGTTCAGAGTTCAGCATAATGTTTGAAACAGGAAGTAAAACTTTACGTTCAGGGATACACTAGCTTATACAGTATACTGTGTAAGGAAGAGTTGCTATAGCAGTAGAGGAACTCTGTTCTTGAACCTACTGTGACATGACAGTTGGAAACCAGAATAGAGAACTAGAAGAGGTGGCCGTTACAAGGCAGGGACATGGTAAACACGTTTCTGCAGCAAACAGATGCTCATGCAATGATAGATACAGTGTTTTGGTATTGTTAGGCAAGGGCACGGTGTACAGATTTCCACAGAAAGGAACCAACACACAACCAGTGTTTTATGTGCGGTCCGCACTGAGGCGATACAACAAGAACCAGCAGCAGAACATAAATTAAGGCATAACCTGCTGCACAAGCCTGCATTAACAGCAAACCTCTGTATGCCTTGTATAATATTACTTAGTATAGTGCGGTGACTTGGATGGTGTGATAGTGCAGATATGCTCATGCTGAAACTATTGTGAAGGAAACATAATGCCTACACACTAAGACTTACCCCTCCTTATGTGCGGTCCGCACTGAGGCGATACAACAAGAACCAGCAGCAGAACATAAATTAAGGCATAACCTGCTGCACAAGCCTGCATTAACAGCAAACCTCTGTATGCCTTGTATAATATTACTTAGTATAGTGCGGTGACTTGGATGGTGTGATAGTGCAGATATGCTCATGCTGAAACTATTGTGAAGGAAACATAATGCCTAGACACTAAGACTTACCCCTCCTTAATCGAAGAGGAGGCCACATTTCCAAACATGTGCATGTCTAGGAGAGAATAAAAATGTTGGTCATGTATCTTGAAGAGACTGAAGCCATGAATGACTGTGCTGTCGAAGGCCAGCAGCAACAGAGTAGCTCTAAAGGCTCCCAGAGCTGCCAGAGAGTAAAATATGGTAATGATCCCCATGGATCTTGGAACTAAGAATCGCTATTCTGGTGAGGATCAGGAGCAACTAACAGTCAGTCAGTTGGTCAGTCAACGAGACAGTTATTCAGGGGGTTGCATAACAGAGTCATGAGACAATAGAATATGGTCGTGAGTCTCGTAGAAATTTACTCAACCAACCAGTCACTCAGACGGATTCTGTGAGCTTGTGTGTTTGCGTGTGTGCCTGAGTCAATTCCATTAGAATGGGATTAACCAGTAGTACTCATACACCTCCTCTTGTTGAAGAGGAGGCACCATTTAAGAGCATAGGTTCATGTGTCCCGACGGGACCCAAAACCGAATATTGAATATGCTGGCGAAGGCTGGCAACAGCGTCAGTTCATGAGTTGCAATCAAGCAGTGACAGTACATGGTTGGCCGTAATGTATCTCCATTGTTAGCAACTGCTATCTAGCAGAAACTAGTTGCAACAGAATAACAAGCAGAAGATAAAGTGTGCACCGTAGTTATACCAATTATAGGGTGTATAAATTAGTCAGGCGGTTATAATCATTTTAGGTACGAGTTTTATGCGTTCAACAGATCCAGTTATCAGTGCAAACCCAGTGCATAGTCATGAACCAGTGACAGCCTGTTTCAGAAGTGGGATTAGATTGATTTAATTATTGGATTGAAGACTGCATTGAATAGTTATATCGCCTTGTTACAAAAAACAGAGCAAATGCTAGAATGCTTGCTGGTTGAAATGAGAGGAATTCCAGAGATGTTGAAAGCCAGCCCAAAGAAGACGGTCTATAAAAAATAGAGGCCATGGCGGAGCAGTATAAATGGGTACCATGTGTGAAAGATACAAACCTTCTTATAGGCTTGCAGGGCCAGCTTTTTGATATTCTACACAGAGTCCCTAAAAGGATGAGGTACGAGGAGGCCCTCGAGGTACTTGAGGACCGATTTGGGGACCAGCCACAGAGTACCACTCTCAGCTGAAAACAAACCCTTTTGCATTACAGAAGGACCACGTTCATAGGGCAGCATGCAAGTCTTTCATCGACGGGATAAGAGACAGTGACAGGAAATGCAACCTACTTCAGGGGAAACTGAAAACATCAAACAAAACCCTCAGACAGACCTCAGAGCTAGCAGACATGTGTCTGGTGAGATTCCGGAATAGAATGCCACTACGCCCAACCAAAAGAAGAAACTACTGCCAGCGTATATGCTGGTGCTATGGGAGCACGTGCCACTTTCGAAAGCACTACCTCTACAAATACAATGAAGTAGAAGATGACTGACGTTGGGTACAGGATGACACGGTCGGAAAACGAGAGGGTACCAGCAAGAAGAGACAACAAACACGGACGGTATGCAGCAACAGCGCATATATACAATATTGGTCCTTGGAGAATGTGGTCCCCTGGGCATCCTAACCCTCTGTATATGTATTCCCTGAGGACCAAGTACAGCAAGACAGAACGAGATGTCTGCCTTCACTGTGGTGCATCGGTCTTAGGATGAAATGCAAACACGGATATCCCCAAAAACACTCCAAAAAAGAAAATCAACTGAGACCGGAGAAGCGAATAGAAGAAACGAAGGAGAAGGCGACGGTTTCGTCACTCATGCCTCCTCATTACGCACTTAATGTGTTGGAAAATCATGGCCATGACAGTACACACATTGATGGACAAGTAGTAACTAAATATCTTCCTGGACCTATGTACCCACAAGAGGCAGTTCATCTCTGGCTTTGCTGACATTTTGAAACCACTGACCAGAGTCTCAGAAGGGAAACAGGCTTTTCAGTAGTCCCCAAAATATATGTCGCTTTCCAGTCTCTGAAAGAGACCCTATGTACTGCTCCCATTCTTTGGTATGCTGAAAAATGAGGGAACCTCATAGTAGACACAGACGTGAGTAACGTTGGAAATGGAAGAGTACTGTTGCAGGTACAGGATGACCAGGAGCGGGTAATAGCCTACTGAAGTATGACAATGAGCCGTGCAGAAAGAAATTTACTGCGTTGCCCATAGGGAACTGCTGGCCATCTTGAGGACAGTGGAACACTTTAATAAGTACCTATATGGTCAAGAATTCCACTGGTGCACTGACCACTCCACATTGACATGACTCACAAGTTTGAAGAAACTAGAGTAGCAAAGAGTCTGCTGGATCCAGGGACTTCAAGAATGCAAGTTCACTTCCAAGCACCACCAGGGTCGGAAGCAAAACTATGCCAATGCTCTTCCCAAAGACCATGGTGCAAAGAGTGCACTCACTGCCAAGAAGTCGAATCACTGGCAGATGTCAAGCAAATGCGAGCTATTGCGGTCACAGCCGCAGATTGCTGGGACCAGACCTCCATAATGAGGAATCAGCTAAACGACCCATACATAAGACCGATTCTAGAAGAAGTAGACACTGGACACCATCCAAAATGGACAGTCATTGCTGACCGCAGCCCAACATACAAGGGCTATTCGGCCCAATTGAAGTCCCTTGCAGTAACGGATGGTCGACTGCCACTGGGAGTCTGCCGAAGGAGAATGTAACATACCTCACATAGTCCTCCCTGTGAGGAAAGTGAAAGACGTACTGGCTAAACTCCATTTTGGACCATCAGGAGGACAGTAGCAAGCAGCGGCAGTTTGTGTTTTGCGGTGAGGAATTGCCATTGTTAGAAGCAGCTTTGTAGCAACGACTAATAGTGACAGAATAACAAACAGAACTTTTTGTGCCGTAGTTTTAGTAATTTATGTAGTGTGTAAATTAGTGTGGCTGTAATAATAATTTGTAGTTACGAGTCATAAGCGTTCAATAAATCCTTTTATTAACCCAACCCATGTCCAGTCACTAACAGATGACACTATTTACAGAAACTGCTCAGATTTCATTCTTCTTAACTTCATATAAAACCGTTCCCAGCATTTTAAAGCGCTAATTACATATGCAAATAAAATTATTGGGGATGATCAGTGAAGATTCTGTTGCCAGAGATAAGCGACTAATCAGACATGATATTTCAAGTTACCGTGGTAGTGAGTATCATGATTATGGATTTCTGGTGGGTGATGCCATGTAGATTGGTAAATGATACCAATGTTTGATGGGCATACATTTCTGTGGTAACCTAAAAATGGAGTCAACAAGATCCTCCTAAACTTTGGTACCCATCTACCACACTACAAACTATCACAACCAAGAAAGCTGTAATCTTGAAACATATTTGAAGCACATGGCAGTGAGCAGTTATTGATTCCCCTTCCTGCTGTCTGGAAGGGGTTGTGCAATGCCAATGGAGATCCTCTTACATGGTGCTCCAACATCCTATTGGTGCATCGGGATTGTACTCCAATTTGGGGGCCTCCATCTGCTGAGCAGGTGTCACATAGTTGACACCATCTCTCTACGTTCTTCCTCTATGCCGTCACTACTGCTTTCTGACTTTGTTCAAGGTTTTGTTGATGAACAGATGCCCTCCTGAATATCCTCCATGGAGCTCTCCCAATAATTCCTTCAAATTTCTCTGTGTGTCTGGGCTGTCTTCGACCGTCCATCGGCTGATTCTCAGTGGTTCTCCAACATGCTGTTTCACTACTAGTGAGTTCTACTTAGTCCACTAGTTAATCTGGGGAGAATTGCGGTCACAGATATCCTTTTTTTTTTCGGTACACTGTCCAGCTTTCATTTCTTTCACAATTTGCCTCACCTCATCATAATATCCAGCTGCTCCCTCCTCAGGACTACAGGGCCCCAGTCATTCACGGCGTCAGCCAAGATAACTTGTACCTTCACGCTGCCCGGCTGGTGTTCGATTTCTCCACAGTGAGTGCATGCTTCTATGCAGTGTCTTTTAAGGAGCGCTGGTGTGCTTGTCACCTTGTCAATGTTTTGATATAAGCTTGTAACCTTAAAGATTTAGGAACTAGTGGGCCATCTGTTTTTCTGTATTCTTGAAATTAAGGAGTAAGATCAGCACACAGTGATCAATGCACAGGTCAAATACTTGTCCGTAGAATTATTTTTGGAGATGACCCAACCTCTTCACAATACCCAGAAACGCCCTTTGTATGAGGCAGTCTCGGTCTTGTGTAGGATCATGCTGCAGTTAGTTGCTACATGCCCCTGGCCATCCTGCTCTTGTGCTTGTTTATCTTCCTACTACAAGAAAACATCCTTGTTGCCTGAACCAGATTTTGCATCAGTTTTAAAAAGTACGATTTTTGTTACAAGAATCTGAAATAGTTACAGGTGGCAGAATTTGTGATATGTGCCATTGGACACCATTTTCATGGTGTGCTAGGAGTTGTGATGCATCAATGAATTCAGTGTCTCAACATGTCTATCAAGGTTATGGCAGAATTAGGGTAGTGCCATCCTAACAGTTCATTCAGGCAGGGAAGAAATGCTATTTGTTGGTTCTGGTTTTATTGATGTCCAGAAATGGTTTCCCTTTTGTGTCACTGAAGTTGTGGCTGTGGAAAATAAATAAATAAAACAGGCTTTTTATTACAGTGAGGTTAATCTGAATGTAATAAAAAGCTTGTTACAAATATTAATTCATTGAAAATTAGTGTAGTAGTTGCATGGATGGAATGAAGGGATTGAAATTTGTAGGAATGTGATATTCTTTCTGGTTATTTTTTGTTACTTTTCTGATCAGGTTTACCTAGGAAAACAACCACATCGTAATCAGACTGTGACATATGACCCCAAATTGGGGTTCATTTTGGACCCTGTCACTGAAGAGGACACCAATTTCTTCAGGTGTAAAGGAACAAACAGGAGGCAGTCTTACAACTCAATGCTCCCTTACAGTGAAATGGAAATGGGATTGGGAGATTCAGAGTTAATAAAATTCACTTTGGATGTCAGTAAGTACTTCACAAACTGTAGGCGTACATGTCAGAATGTCCCCCACCTTTATTCTTGCTTTGAATATGAGTACTGCACACCCTAATTGCCTTATAATGTCTTATAATTAATTTACTGATTTTGTTCTTTTGAAGTTAGTATGGACTATGCCTTCCACTTTATTTTTTCAGTCTTGTTGTAAGAAAGTATTATGATAAATAATCATCTTGGAACCACGATTCTTCAGTCATGTTCTTGACTCTATTAATGTTATTTAATTTATTATTATACTTTCTCTAAGTAAGAAGTATAGCAAGTTTTACTAGCCTAGACCACTTATTTATGTAGTCTTTTCAGTGTATTCTGCAAATCATTTCACAGATTCTGTTGAAATTCAGTGTAAAATTTGTGCGATTCTTATTATTATCCATATTGATTGTTAATGAAACCTAGTTTACCTATGGCTGTAAATGGAAATTTTTATCCTGTGAGCTCTTCTGTGTGTTTTGTTGAGGTTCAGTGTTGGGGAGTTCCACTGACTTGCATTACATTGTTCATATTTTTAAGTATTACAACCGTACACGGGCGTCACTTCTTACAACCGCTGTTCACCACTTCTCGTGACGGTCCCCTATCTATCTTTATATTTATTTATTTATTTATTTATTTGTTTGCCCGCTTCGGTAGAACACTTTTGACTCTTCTCAGGGTTGTGCCACGGTAATAACTGGGGCAACGCGGAGACTGCACATTTAAAACTAGTCCACTGATACAAATAAATACTCTATTTTCTGCTTAATCACAATATTGTTTATTTCAGAATCAAACTATAACTTTATCGGCAAGTGCGGAGTAATGTGCCAAAGATTAATCGAGCCAAACAAATACTGTTAAATTTAGATAAACTTGGAGAGAGCAGGTAAATGACGTCTGCCTCTGGTGAATTCTAAGTGCCAAGTCGGATACGTCTGTCTCTGATGAATTCTGAACACCAAGTCTCCTGCTTCTATCTCCGGGAGCGTCACTTCTTACCGTATAGGATTTGAACCGACGGCCTTTCTCCCAGACAAGAATAGTCTCTAATGGCTGATTTTAACTGCCAATTCATCATACCATCAGTACAAGACAATTACATTACTAACTTTTAGAATAAAGAGATCCAAAGATATTGAATCCCGAAACCCTACATGTGAAAGCAGTTATTTCTTAGTTTAGGGTCTAACTACACCCTTTCGAAGACACTTTAATAACAGCTACCCCATTAGCAAAACAACATTTACATGTTCTGCAACTACAGACATGTCCTTTCATAATTGCCTCGACCCTCTAGCGGTCACCCAAGGTCCAGGTAACAAAATAAGTTGTTCCTGTCTAAATGCGAAATGCGTGTCAACTTCTTGATGGATGGGTCTCCCTAATAAATCAGTCACTCTATTGAAATGGCTGAAAAGGAACATTCGTCCATTAAAGAGTATTAAAAGGTTTGGACGGTTACAGTATGCTTAGTAAACTTCAAAGAATGCCATTGGCAATTTTCTGTACTACATTATGGAGTACACCCTTTCCAGTCTTGTTGTTTTAGACTAATTCAGAGGATACTTGCTACCATTGAATTCAGATTTTTCTGCTTTTATCTGCTGTCTAAAAAAGTAAAAGTGGAAATATAAAAAACGGTAAACTTTCCTATAGTTTTTTATGGATGTTAAACATGGTCTCTAACTGTGAGGGAAGAGCATAGACTCAGAGAACTTTAAAACAACATGATGAGAAGAATATTCTGACCTAACAGAGTAAGTGACAGGAGGCTGAAGATAGTCACAGAATGAGGAGGTTCATAATTTGATCTCTTCACCAAATCTTATGAAAATGATTAAAACAAGGAGGTTTATTAGTGGAGCATGTGGCACACATGGAAAATAGTAGACACCAGTTTAGCTGGAAAATCTGGAGTAAAGACACATCTTATGTGTCCTAGGTGTAGATTACAGGATAAAAATAAAATTAATATTAAATAAATTGGGTGAAAGGGTGTGGGGTGGATACGTCTGTCTCAGGATGGGGACCTGTGATGCGGTTCTGTGGACATTGGATATCATAAAAGGCAGCCAACTTCTAAGTATCTTAGTGTCTGTTAGCTTCTCAAAAAGTAATTTTTAATAAATGCATCCTGTTGGCTCTATGAGCCAAAACATGCAGTGACACCGTATTCTAGATCAATAAAAGTCAGTTGTACACAATAAAGTCTGACTGAATTATTTGGTTAATTTTTGTGTTTGACAGGCATTAATAAAAAAAATTTATATTCCGAAAAAGTAATCTGCTGCTTATAGGTTGGCGATTATTGTTGTTGTTGTTGTTGTTGTTGTTGTTGTTGTTGTTGTTATCATCATCATCATCATCATCATCATCGTTATATCCTTTAGAGGGAAAATTTGTTACATAAATGCAGACGCTGACTGCTGTAGATTTGAAGTTTTTACTTCTATGAAGATTGATATTGTGGTTTTCTGTGTTTATGTAGTCTTGTACAAGGATAGTAGGGTCTCTAAGAAACATACTGCCTTCAGCTTCCTGCTGTTAGTAGTAGTAGCAACAAGGTAACCATGTCAACTTGTGAGGCAGCATCAAGATTAGCACCACTTAATGTTGGGCACTTGCACTTTTACTGAAAATATATGTAGTAATTGATCTTTGAAGAGCACGCATCTGTAATTTTGATGTAGACTGTTTGTAGAACATGAAACTACCTAGCAGCCACATGATGTCTGAACATATCATTCGGTTTGATGGTTATAAGTAATGGATTAGTGGAATTTCAGTTTAAATATTTTATGAAGATAGCCCACAAACATACGTACATATTTGTTGTGGATAATTTTCTTAATGCTGACAACAGCAAATATGGCGTTAGTGTAAAAATTTAGGATGTATCAGAAAATGTAATATAATCATAATCTGTATAAATGCAATCCATGCATAAAAATGAATTGGCAAATATTAAAAATATTAATTAATAGTTCTTTCTTGTCTCGGCATACAGGCTAAAGAATCCAAAAGAAATTAAATACCATAGGTTCTTCCCAGAGCTTCTTGCTGTATCTGCTTGCAAAATGTTCAGCTATTCCACTGCAGACATTAGTATTTCTTTAGTTGAGAGAGAATATCATTGTGCTCAGTAGAGCTATCCATCATCTGCTTGGAAAATATAAGAGAAAAATATTTCTGAGCTGTACTCATTCATGTAGCAGGATGTCATTTATGATTTTCAGATTGCTTTGAATACTCATGTATAATCTTTTTACTTTGGGAATGCCCTTTACTACTGCCCTACAGATAATTCCATCTGTATAGGGAGGTTAGTAGGAATTATAAAGAGACAGATATACTAGTAAATGATGAATATATGTCCATAATTTCTACCAGTATAAATTTTGCCCTTTACTAATATCCTTCAGATAATTTCATTAGCACAAGGGGTTTAGCAGAAGTTATAAAGAGGTAGTTATACTATTTAGTAATGAATTTATGTCCATAATTTCCACCAGGATTGACTTTAGCCAACTTAAGAGTTGTCACACAAAATTTTCTCATGGTGGTTGTTTAATAACCACTGACAATGAAGAGCCAAAATATGCAGGCTACCTATCATACTACTCAGTGATCCAGTTATTTTTAAACCAAGACAAAAAAATAGCTCCAACATGAGCATATAGGCAACGTCAAATATGTTCAAAATTTTACAGAAATTCTCAGCTCACTACAATAGCAGTAATGTGAAAATGTAATATTACTGTTTTTCCTTTGTTCTTAGCCATATATTGCTTGTGATATTTCCCAGTGAGCTTGCAGTAATATACCATGGTTTTATTTAAACTCCATGAATGACACTGACAGTATTTTTGACAAATAATCAATTTTTAGGATTCAAAAAGTCTCCATGTGTTTCAATTCCTAGCATGCAAACAAAGAAAGAAAAGGTCAAATTGATACCATGAACTCTCTCTGTTTCAAAATAAAGGAAGTGAACAAATAACAAACATACTACTATACTTGTGCTGCTTGAAGGGACATTTTGTTTTGAAGAATTTGTGGACCAGGTTACAAGTTGATGTCTTATCACACTTCACAGGCCAACATAACAACTCAAACCAAATCACAAATTCACTTAGTCATCAGATTGATACTTTTAAGTATGTACAGTGTATTCTCACACAAAAATTTTCACAATAGTTGTGTTTCCCAGCATCATGGCAACATTATATTTCAATAATATTTCCTATTATTCTGTCAGTCACAGATATTTTTAGCATTATTGTCCTATTAAACATAAACTGGGCAAGAAACAAAATGTCTTCTCAGTTTTCTTCCAGTCCTACTGCAAAAGCAATATAGTTAATACATTATTAATTTCGGTTGTTGAATTATATGAGTTTTAAACACACAGAAATATAGAAAATCTGAACCCTTGGTGCAGAAAGTTGACAGAGATTGTAATGAAGTTTGTGACTGAACTTAAAATGTCCACATAGCTGGCTGAGAAGCATGGTCAGGCTTGCATACTGTGATTGTAACATTAACGTGATAATGTAATTTCATAGATTTCCTAAGCCTGATCCAAAATTTTATTTTTCCCAAATTCAGGGTGTGGTTAGATGTATGATGAGTGGTCATACACATCCATAGATGAATCTATTCACTCACAGTTTCAATTAGTAGAAGATATTGTATACGTAATATATTTCTTTATCCTAACTAACTTTATATATAATAGGATAATATGTTGCTCTCTCTCTCTCTCTCTCTCTACCATTAGAGTTCAGTACATGGTGGTTAAGATTTATCTAAGAAATTGGTTCATACCTGTTATTAGTGAAAATCACTATCATAGAGAAATGTGAATTTTCAAAGAATGCAGTAGGAAATTGTGCGTAGTTGATCACATCACACCTTTTTTCTCTTGTAAGAAAAATCATTATAGCATGTATACATGATGTCTACTTTACAGATTATTGTAGCTTTCTTGTTATATTATGTTTTTCTCTGAGACTTTGGCCACAAAATATGATTATGTTCTTACTTCCTTCAGTGCTTATTTTCAGGATTCAGTTTGAACTTCCTTTTAAGAGAATAATCACCTTTCGTGTAGTATTTGTGTATTTGCATACAAATAATTGACTCTCTTGAGCTTTCCTAATGGCATCAAGGGTATATGACTTTCTCTTTAAGATCTTCATTAATTTAAATTGTATCAAAGACACAAATATTGATCTAGCTTTACTGAAACATGTTTTAATTAACCTCTTGTTTTGTGATAATTAACCAAACTCCACGTGACAATATTGTAAAGTACTCGTTATTTCCATTTTGTTGCTTGCTTTTTGTTTATTTAGACACAGGACATCTGCTGGCTGCTCCTAATAGCAGGACCATTATTGTTAAGGAAGGCAGTGAAGCTGTGTTGCCATGCAAACCACATACATCTGAGGCCAATGTTACATTGTACAGGGAACATTTTAACTTTGAAGTTGTGAGTACTAATTCACTACATATGGACAATTAACATTTGACTGATCATCCTACATTCTTATAATTCAGATACAAATATTATTTCATATAAAGTATGTTATGTACTGTGTCTGCCATAAATTGGAATCAACTGCAAGGACCTGGTGTAGCTCAGTGAGTATAATGTCAAGGCCATGTGTTGAATTACGAAAGTTTTATTCCCAATAGGAGAAGAGATTATTCTCTTTGTCAGTGCATTTAGACAAGTTCTGACAGACACCATGCCTCGTGGATGCTTGTAGTTCTTTTGACTGAAGTGGGCAGATCATGAAACTGACTATTTACCTCCTTCTATTCCAAATTTAAGGTGTAGATGTGTAACTTCAGTCCTTATACATGTTTATGGCATGTGCATGATTTAGCACAAGGGCAATTTTATCTTTTCTACCTTCTATCCTCTGTGGCTGCTATGGTTATTGTCAATTGCAAATCCCTGAAGAGTAAGGTATTTCAATGTGAACCTGGCACAGGTACACCACGTGTATGTGTAAATATAGTGTATATCATATTCATGTGTGTGTGGAAATGCATTTTAAATGGTTAATATATTACAAAATTTATGTAATAAGTTACTCAGTAGATGACTGTTGTTTACAGATTTTCAGAGCTATCTGGAGTATAAAAACTTTGGTAGGACAAACCAAGGAGTATAACATTATATTGTCACTTGTTGGGTGTATGTCATGCGACAAATAACTTCACGCCGTCTTGGATCAAGCGAATTTATTCCACTCGCTCTTATAGTTACACAATTTACAATTTCACAAGTACTGCCATCTGCAGTATCACAATTAATTATCCATTCACTCCGGCGACTTCACGATCCACACTGCGTCACTCCTGATCACACACTCTCTCCCCTACTGCTCAGCCAGCTTTTTATACCATTCCCTGTTGCCTGTGTCAACAGCGGTATCCCCTGTTATGTCACCACGGGGGAGGAGGGCGGAGTGTTGACTGGCCTGTTACCGTAGCAGTGACAGCACTCCGAAGCTGTTATGTCACTGCTGGTGGGGGAGGGGGTGTCCTGCATAGCGCAAATACGTCAGAATATTATATGTTGGTGGGAAATATGTTGATGGTGGCATATGGCAGCTGCACAAATTTCCCCCACTACATTTTTCTTGTGAGTTTGACTGTATGTACTAATGTTTTTAGGAAATCTTGTTTTTTGGGATTCAGGTAAATTATTTATGTATTTCCTCCATTATGGTCTGAAAAGTTATCCAGTCATCTGTTTTGTGTGATTTAACAAAATGAGATGTATCTATGTGTTTCTCTTTGCTCAATGATTTAGATATATTATTTGGTGTGACATCAAAAGGAGTCTACGTAGCCAAACCATGAAGACATCATCAATATTTTTTGGTGGTATTTAAAAGAGCTTATTTTGGTCAACTGTTCAATGTTCGCAATCATTGATGGTGACTGGAAGGCAATTACAGTTCATCTGTGTGTTCTGTGACTTTCCTGATAAAGTAATGTATCATGAAAGAACACGTTTTAAAGCCTCTTTATTTCATTTAAATGCTATTCTCTTAGTAGAGATAAGAGTGGCAGGCAACAGGGTCAAGGAATTCTCACAATTCTTCAACTGGTAGGAGGAATGACCATTCTCAGACATTAGCCCTTCGACTAATCATTTTGTCACATCATGTGAGAATTTCAAAAATGTCTCTTTTAATTTATTTTAGGATGTCCATACAGTGCTGGTTTAATTGATATCAGAAATAATATTAGAAATACAGAATCACTTAGATTATAAATTGTAAAGTTTTTAATACCGCAGCTGAAGGAGAATGTAATTAAATATTTGATTTGGATTTGTTGGATTTGAGGTTCTCACAGTGATGACTATGAAGAGTGTGACCTTCTGGATTGAGACACCATGTAATTTGCATAGAGCCTCTAGACTAGAGGAACATATCACCGTCATCCTCAGGGCTTAAAAATAAACCAAGCAAGAAACCAGTAGAAGCAGGTAGCAAATTGAGCTTTCTTATTGCTTAATTTACTCTTCAGTCCTGAAGAGTGGGGTAATATGTTTCTCCAAAATGTCAGGCTCTCTGAATTGCATGGCATTAGAACTCAGAAGGCCATGCTCTTAACAATTAAACACATTCTGAAAAGATGGCATCATATGCTGTCAGTGCTTTCAAGAGTCATTTAGAAATGTACTGTTTTTTTCTTTGTTTTATTCCTCAACATATTGTTGTGCTGATCTCTCTAGTCTCTTCCCACCTAGACAAGGATACATTTCTGATAGAGAAATTGATAGGGTGGATTCAGTTATCCCCAGTGATAGGGTAATCATGGGAATGGTGATTGACAGAGGCAACCTACACTTGAACATGGACTCTGAACCTCAGGTAGGGATTCTTTACATTCCCAACGTTCTGCCTTCAGTCAAGGAGAAGGCTTCAATTTGTGAGCAGAGAAATCTACTCCAGATCTGAAAATTCAGAACTTGCACATGGAAATGTACTATAGCGCAGCTTACAAAATATTACAGTATATCTCATGCTATAGCATGCAACTAAGTCTATACTTCACTCTATGCAGTTTTGTAGATAGGTACCAGTGTTTCAGTGGCATCCATTGCCTCCCTCTTCAGAGCAGATTGAAGAAGAAGGAAGCAAGTTCCTCCAAAACATAGGTACCTATCTACTAGACTGCATGTTGTCATATCTCAGAATACCATAATCTGGATAATCACCACTATGAAAACCTCAAATCTTAAACAAATGACAGGCCATGCAAGTGAATGAAATTATGAGATGGATGAAAGTTTATATAAAAATTTCAGTAGGGCACTGCCCAAGATGGCCAATGACCTAATATTGTTTATATTGAAATTTGTTATTCAAGTGTTCTTCTTTGGTCTTGCACATGGACATACAGCTAGTTACTGATATACTATTTTATATTTTCTGGTAGGTGAAACTGGGAAGACATCGTAAGTATGAACGGCATGGTGAGGATGATGATGATGATTATTATGATGATGATCATAATGATGATGAAGTGCGGATTTTGTCATATGATTATAAGAAAGGATTCAACTTCAGTACAGTTTATTTTTCTGATGATGCAACTTACAAGTGTGAAGCTAAGTCACAGGACCAAAAGGAAGTTATGTATTTCTATATGCATATTGGTAAGTAGCCAAATATCTAACAAGCCTACTTGAATAATAGGTTACTTAATTGTTCTTCCAATCACTCCTCAATTACCAATAACACAGTGTGATAAAATCAAACACAACATCAACAGTGGTTGTCACCCTGCATTCACGCTGGTATCCTGCTCGGCTTATTCAACCAAGAAGACAGAAGCGATATGTTCCTCTGAAACATTAGTTGACATCCATCAGACTATACAGCTTATATCCCAGAAGATAGTACTCTTCATAACCACTGCTTTGAGAACCTCAAATTCAACACAGGATAAGTTTAGTTCAGTGATGGGCTGCTACAATACAGGTATCCCTCGTTACATCAACACTCGATTTATGAATTTCCACCACAACAAAGCATATTAATTTTTGTCTTTTTTTCTCTCAATGAATTTAATTTTTGCTGAAATAAACCACTTATGTTCATAAGTTCAACAACTGTTACATGTAAAATAACGAAATTTTAAGTTTGATTTGTGAATTTCAGCCTTAAAAACAGTTTTCGTGGAACAAACTATCTTTGCAAATCAAGTGATATCTGTACTTGAAAGAGCGGTAAAAATATTGCAGGAGTATAAGATCGAACACTGGACAATTCCCTCAGATAAAAAGTATTTTTAGATAGAGATAAAGTACACCTCAGTCCACTCTACTCATCTGTACTTTAATTCCTGATGGCCTTTAGCTGGTTGGTTAGCCGCATGATGTATAATTGCCTACTTTCCTTTTGTATCACATGGACCCAACAGAAGCTGATGCCTCCAACAAATTATTTTTGACATGGGAACATGTTTACCAAGTTATTACCTAGCAATGATAGGGGGAAACACTTCACGCAGCCTTTACCTAGGGACAGTAGGAAGGACACACAGACACACAGACTGATTGGAAGGTTATATAAATACCATGTGGAGATGGGCTCAGGTGCCATTAAAGTTTGGTTCAGGCATTCAGAAGTTAATGGGGTGGGGTGATGGGGGATTCACAGATGTAATAACAACATGGAGATTGCATAAATCTACTTTCATTTTTTCAAAATAAGGAGAGTAGGTTAATAACCATGAATAATAATCAGGTATCCTTCAACAGTGTAGGTTTATAGGTGTCATTCCTGAATTATTGTTTATATTTCACAACACACTAATCAACATGTACTAGATGGCTTTCAGTGTTGTCTCATTTGACTAAAAACTGTAGATGGCATCTCCTTCTAACCAACTGATATTAGAGTGAGACCTGCACTCTTTTTGAATTCAGTTTTTCAGAATAAGTGACCAAGTATCACATTCAGCTGCTCAACATTGCCCCATTCACAATGGCCTTTTAGGGTATTTGTCTGTGTCTGATGTCTGCACTCTTCTCCTCTCTAGGCCATCTGTATCTTTTTTCAGTGATAGTTTCGGCCTCTTTCTTCTGAATATTTACTGATATGCTGATCCCACATCTTATCACAATGTTAAATTTTCTTATTCATATGAAGAGTATAAATTTTTTTTTTCAGTTTTCATCTGAGAAAAATTGCCTATATGCATTTTTGTTCTTCATTACAAATCATGCATAAATTATTTAACTATATATCTGATCAGTTGACCTGGAAATGAACTACAGCACAAGGCAGCTTGGATATTATTGTAACTGACACTGTTCAAAGTGATTCATATGCCTTTATGATTCCATGGCCAAACTTCCAGATGGTTATATTGTGAAGTCTCAGATATTTCGAAATATATTACCTAATATGGTCTGAAGTGAGGTGAACTGTATATTTGCTTCATAATACGTATTAGTGGAAATGAAATGACAGTGAAATATCTTATGGCTTCTCATTCTTCTTCGTGTTTCGGCCAACATACAACAGTGAACTCCTAGGTCAGCAGTGAATTTTGTGGGATAGATATGTTTTAAGAGCTACCCTTCGCTCTCTTACTGCCTTTAGATTTGAAGAAATGTATTTTTTTAATTACCTACAAAAACTGCAAGACTTGCAGAAAGAAGCATATAGGGCAGAGAATGTACACTTCATTTTCCTCTACAACTTTTGTTCAAAAAAATTTTATGTCTAATAATTATTTAGTGAATTATTCCCAGTATGTTTTTCAAAATGTATATAGGTACTAGCTACGCAAATAATTCTTATCTGTTTGTATTAGACATATTTATGAAGCCTACAATTGAAAAGAGAAACAATATTGTAATGAACCTCTGTTCTTCTTCACACAGAGGAGGTTCACCTTCTCCGTGGGACTCAGGTGCACCATATATATTTTTTCAAAGATGATAATGTAACATTACCATGTATGCCAAGCAACCACAATGTCAGTTTAACACTGTACCACTCAGCCACCAGAGAGGTGGGTATTAACCACTCAGCTGCCAGAGAGGTGAGTATTATTTGCCTGTTTAGCTCATCTCAGAAGGCTTCGCACTAGTGCTAACATTATAAATTATGTAAAGAAGAGACATAACTCATGATACAGAATTGGTAGTCCATTATTTTAAAACCATTCAACCTAATCATTAACTGGTTTTCAATTCATGACAGAGGGAATTCTTAAATGCACCACTGAGATGGTATTTAAAGCTTATATTTATGTGTGATGTCTGCCTCATATATAATTACATGCATTGAGTTGTGAATAGGGCAGACATGAGTTATGTACTAGGCTGATATGATACATAACATACATACCTTATGGTAAATTCACCTATTTTACTGTTAGCTATGCAATTAAGTGAACTTTCCAAATTTGTTTTTTAACTCATTCACTGCTTCTTTAACATGTTAGTGCAGAACAGCTGTGCCCCTGTTCTTATTGCACTTGTATACATTTTTTAGGCATCATTCACTTGTTACTTGTCAGCTGTGTTACTGTTTTGTTCTATCTACACTTTTTTGAGTTGTCATCCACTAGTTAAAGGATGCTTCTGACATCTGAAGTAATTTGTTATACAGAATTTGTAAGTATGTTTGTTATCCATCTCCATGAAAATTCCATGTGCCTACCTTCACAATTCACTGATTAATGCCATCAAACCTACTGCTAAATATAAATTTTGTATGGCTGTCATTGCCAGCAGCAGGATATTGGAAGACCCACAAGTAAACTGTTCTAGAGGAATGGATATCTTCATTTAGTAAATGTAAGGGGAAAGAATGTCTCATTTCACTAATTCTTATATTGAAATATGATTTGAACACAGTGAAGTGATAAAGAACGTTCAGCTATACTATTAATGGAAGTAAATCATGGTGAAGGATCTCATTCCACATCTCTGTGTACATTTTTGTCTGACATCGTGCATTAATTATTTTAGCACCCAAATAAACATTAATGGTGTTACATCTGTTGCATTTTATGAAGATAATTCCTTCACTTGTCTCTCCTTAATAATTATACAACTTAATGATCCAATTTTATGCATAATCCCACTAATGGAGATGATAATTTTGTAAAATTTGCCTAGTATATCTTGAAAATTTTGCACCATCATCTTTTTGTACGCAACATGAAATAACTGCACATACAGAATTTATAGGTATATTTATGATGTACATATATCCAGGATGCAGAGTTTTACATTACCAGCTCCAAACAATAATTCAGAGACAACATATTTTTTTAATATGTATTTCTCAGCAGTCCAGAACTCAACATTACGTGGCACCAGTGTTTATCTGAGTTCAGAAATTCACATGGCCACCATTTTCTTAGTGGAATGCTATTTATACCGGCTTTTGTGAAAATCCACAGTTGCTTCTTGAGTTATTAAGGGTGGTTGTGGACACACTGAGAAATATATTTGTTTATTCCATAAGCCTATCTCTCCTTATAAAACAGCATGCTGTGAAGTGAAATGCCTAACATGAAAGTCAAATCAAGATGACAAGTTGCTTTCTCATTGAATAAATATTGATTAAATTTTGCTTAGAGAAATCATATTAAAATTGAACTTATATATGGTCAGTTTCTTTTCTTTGTGAAGGCTTCTGTTTATCATGTGGAAAATATTTTTTACCAAGTACAGGGTACGCTTTGTTTTGGACAGAGTATAACTTAAAGGTCTGGCACAAGTATAAGGGTTAATTCTAACACCAAAATTATAAAAAAATTGTAAAATAAAAAAAGCTTGCTATCTGAGGTACAACCATCAACATTTCTTAGAAATCAATTCCTCATATTATTATATGATCTTCCATTAGCAGTCAGAGGAAACATGTGGTTCATGCATGGTACTGCCTGTCTACATTTCAGCCATAATACTATAAAGCTTGAAAATTCTTCATTGTGTGCCCTTCCTGATGGACAGGTTGAAGGGGACTTAATGGGTGGCACTCATACTCACCTCATTTAAATCTATTCAATCTTTATATTCGGAGACACTTGAAAGCTCTGGTTTATGGACTCCAGTCTGTAATTTACAAATCTTAAGGAGTGAGCTAAAAATGGCTGCCAGGCATTGTGTAACATGCCAGGAAATTTTCATTGCATTTAGCAGTTGTAGACGTGACATCTCAGTGCTGTCTAAAGGGTCACATAAGACGTTATGAGCGCTTGTGATACAACTTATGAAACTCATAGAGAACATTTTGATCACTTTCAATGAAATTTTGACTGAGACTATGGTGAAAAAGCCACAGAATATGATGTCTCATTGACAGTTTCACAAGGAAAGGGGGCTAAAACTGTTACCGGACATATGTTCATATGAAATTTATTCATTGTCATGTCTTAGGACTTGGGTGGTGTTTGGATTGATAATTAGTTTCATTAAATGCTTATAACTCACAACTACAAATGATCTCACTAAATTACACACCATATGAATCACTATAATTACAGCATAGGCAGTCTTCTGTTTGTTATTCTGTCATCAATAGTCAGTGCTAGGTAGCAGCCGCTAAAAATGGAGACTCCTCACAGCCAGCCAGAACTGACACTGTTCACTACTAACTCATGACTAACTGCTAACCTTTGACTCTGACCTTCATCTGGCTGACGTGTCTTTCTGGTGAATTTCTGCTAGTTCTTGTCAGCAGTCTTTCTTGGTTTTTGGACCCATGACTATATTTTTGTTCTTTCCAAGACTTTTACATATTTTGAAATGGGGCTTCCTTTTTGATGAGGAGAGGCCTAACTGCTACTGGTCACTTCCTTTCCAATTCAACAAAAGAGGGGTCTGACTACAACTGGTCTCTCCTCTTTTACTGGGGTAACTCGACTATACAAAAACACATGGACACACCACTCAGAGTCATTCTTCAGAGTCAAAGTTACTTTACGACTGGCGGTTTACTGCCAATCAGTTCATCTTGGCATCAAGCCCTTGAGGCTCACAACCAGAGATTTTATATTCATATCCCATTGGACTTCGCTATATTGCCTCAGCGTGGACTACACAGAAAACACGGCTTCCAACAGTTCCTCTGTTGCTACAGAAACGTGTTTAACGCGCCGTTGCCTGGCAATGGCCGCTTCTTTTTCCAACATTCCAGCTGTCAGTCGCCATGTTGCCGCACCTCTGCGACTCTATCACATCGAGCTGCTGCTGCTTCGGTGTTGCTTGTCATATTTGGAGTTGAATGTGGTTGTGCCTAGGGGCGCCTCAATGGAATTTCTTCTTCGCCTAGTCGCAGCATGTGCCGTCTAAAATCCACGAATCATGGCGTACATGGCGTCAAGTCCCATGATGAACTCGTCTGTGATATTGGCTATGAATACCCAAAATTTTAGTGGGCACCACCCCAGAATCAGTTTTATGGAAACTTCCTTCAAAATGGGAGGGTCTCCCTGAAGCTGTCTGCAGGGCACATGACGTGGGTGGGTCTGTCTGGGCAGTACAATGGTGATGATCAGCCTGGTGATGTTCATGGACGCTTTGATGTCGATGATCACAATATATGCTTTCTCTCCTATCTATCCCTCGCCGTGCATACTGTCATGGCCTTGCTTTTCCGACACGCTGAGTGTGTAACAGAAGGTACGAAAGATGAAACATTCACCTTTTTTCTGAGTTTCTTCTGTTTGTTTTTCCGGTCTCGGTCAATGTTTTTCGAGCGGTATCCCCGTTGGCAGTTCCTCCTAAGATGGTTGACGCCCCCATACATCCAGCACGGGTAATTTCGTCCTGCTGTACTCTGTCCTTGACAAGTGTGGTCCCATGGGCGCTCTAACCATATATACACGGCTGCTGCTGCTGCATTCTGGCTGCATCAATCGTCTCTTCTCGCCGGCTGCCGCCCATTCTCCTAGCGTCAGTCGTATTCTTCATCCAATTTGTGGAAATCATCCTTTCGAAAATGGCTGGTACTCCCACAGTGCCAGTATGTAACCTGTTGGTAATCTTTTCTTTCCATTTAGCGGGACTGGCTCCTCCAGAATATCCTGGAACCTGGAGGGCATACCTGCTGCTTTGTCGGCTGCCTCCAGCTTGAGGTCCTTGCTGAATGTGTTTTTGCCTTCCAGGAGTAGCTGTCATCTAATGTTTCCCTCCCTTATCCCGTCGGCGAATGGATGGGCAGTTCTCTTACTAATTAGGAGTTTGGGTGGTTCAATGTGGACGTGATGAGCCAAGTGGTTCATGGTGGTGGAATATTCCTGCAGGAATTTCTCGATGGACTTCTTGTTCAATTATTCAGCCTTCAGCCATCATGTTAAAATAATTTTGTCTGTAGAAATAAGTTCTGTACTTGTACCAGACCATCATGTTACTCTCTGTATAATGAACAGTTTTTGAGCAATCTGATGAAACATGCCTTTTTAAATTTTGATTTATATCTTGTATGGTAAGGTTAGTTATCATACCGAATAATAGAGCAACAGGACAATGAAAGAAAACAGCAATATAAAATTCAAATTTTTATGTTAATAGTTTGATGCCAAGTTTTTTGAACTTTAGTTAGTTTAATGTGTTATCTAATGTAGAAGTGGATGAGTTTTATTATTTATTTTAATTAGTATATTATATGTATCTTAGACATGAATCTGTAATTATAGTCATATTTTACTCTAAAGAAAATATGTATGTGTGGCTGTTAAAAAATACTGTGGATCCATCCATCTTGACTAAGTGTAGGATGATACCAAATATGTCAGTGAGATATGATTAGAGACATATCTTATATATCCTTCTGAACCAGATTCCTGTGGAGTCCACTGAGTGTTGCAACCTGACAGTGACTTATGACCCCAATGTGGGGTACACTCTAAAACATGCCAGTATGTCAAATGCTGGGACATACAGATGTGAAGCCAAGTTGAGGGCTCATGAGGAATATGAGTTCTTCTATGTTCACTTCAGTAAGTAAAAATAAACCCCTTCGTAGCATTTTACTTCAGTCAGAGGAAAGTTCCTGGACTAGGTCAAAAAAGAAATTACTCAATTTGGGTTGCCAGCTTTTTCAGAATAGTTGCTAACATATTCAAGATGTTCATATAGAATTTCCATGTGTGTTTATGATCTGTCTGCATACAAAACCTATCATGAATTACTCCAAAATTAGTTCCTGCAGGCAGACTAAAAGTTATATATATATATATTAATGTAGCTGCCTTGTTTTTTACACTCTTAAATAATTGCATAATTTTAACATCCTTCAGTAAATGGTATATTAGTGTAACTTCCAATTCAGATGTTGCACAGCAACTGTGTGTGTTATTAATGTAACATGTGTACACGAAGTCACCATGAAAGTAAGATACTATATGCGCGAAAAGATGCAGTACTGAAACTCGCACATCATAAATGTGCATGTGTGCTTGTCGACGGGGTATAGCTCCATCCGCACGTTCCCAGTACTGAAAAGGAAGTTGTGTTGTGCAGTTGCTGTTGGAAATGGGTCTCTCAACGGAGGAAAAAGTATTCATAGTTGAGTATTATTTCCCCTCATATGGAAGTGGTCGCCAGACAACTCGCTTCCTTGGTTTTGAGTGGCCAGATGTTATCGTCCAGAAGCCGCTACATAGTACACATGTGACAATATGGTATGCCGTCTCAGCACACGGTATATTAGGCCCCTATTTTGTTGAAGATGAGGAAGGCAATGCTCTTACTGTCACCCAAGAATGCTACGGGGACATGGTGACTGGACTATTTCTTCAGGATTTGAGAAGGTTCTGTCATACAAGGGGCCTTCACATGAATATACAGTGGTATCAATAGGACATCTTTTCATTTCAGTACTGAAAGTTTTGGCGCATACTGTATTATTATTCATATTTTCAGTAGTAAGAATAAAGCCTTGAAAACACATTATAAGAATATAAGTTATTTGTTTTCTTTAGACAGTAAACGACTTCTGAAGCAGATTGATAATCGTCATATATATCCTAATGGAAGTGGGCATGCAGTGATACCATGTACAACAGATACCCCTGATGTCAAGGTGAAACTCTATAGGGAGATAGCGCCTGGGCTTTCTAGATTGGTGAGTGCCTCAGTAGTAATATAAATATCGTTTCAAATATTTCATTGTCAGCCACTGTCACATATTACAGTTTCTTTTTAACACAGAGACATTTCTTTAGTATAGGCCTATCTCAGATTAAAGTAAAAGTTGATGTACCAGTTTTTTTCTATAAAACAATTCATTACTTATACAATATAATATAACAGTGAACCTTGCTAGGATAATGGAAAAAATGTGTTAGTGTAGGAGGAGAAAAACTTGAAGAGAAAAACTTGAAAAAGAGTGAGAGTTTGGCGATTCTGGTACATATATTCTTTTGTAAAGAAAAAATAAAATCTGTAGTTTATATGGGCATGAAACTTGATCTCTGATATTAAGGGAAGAACACAGACTATAGCTATCTGAGAATAGGGTGTTGAAAAGAATGTTTTGATCCAAGAGGTATAAATATAGAAGGTTGGGGAAAATCATATAAGGAGCTCCATAACTTGTACTCGTAATTAGAATGATCAAGTTAAGGAGGATGAGATTGGAAATGCAAGTAGCATGCATTGGGGAGAAGTGAAGGGTCTTGATGGGAAATCCAATAGGAAAGATATTACTAGGAAGACCTAGATGTAGGTGGGAGTATATTAAGATGGACATTAGAGAAATATGATGGGGTGGTATGGACTGAATTCACTTTGCTCAGGATAGGGGCATGTGGAGGACTCTTGTGAACACTGTAATGAACCTTCGAGTTCCACAAAATGTTGGGAATGGAGTTATATAGTTAGTTGCTGTTCTTTCATAATGTGTGTACAGCTTCTTTACCCATAAAAAAAACCACATAACACTGTACATAATTAACATTAATTTCTTTATCATGAGTATGCAGTAGATCAGTTTTTTTTACATCCTGTACAAAATATATGGTGCCAATCATAAGACACGTGCACGGAACAGGGTCTCTTCCCCATACTGTGCATTTACTCTACAAAGAAGTTCTTCTGGTTTCACTTTCTCTTTCTTTAGTTATTTGACAATCTACCGCTGTTCTGCAGTAGTAGTGACAAGGTCTGACACCATCATGTACTAGCTCTAATTCACAGTAGAGGGACACATGACCACCTGCCAGATTGTGAGTGCAGTGTGGTCACCAACTATACAAGAAAGGGTTTTGTTTTTCTGGTGACCACATCTTCAAGAAAAGAAATAAAGTCCAGGTTAAACTCAAACCATCCTCATGCAAAGAAATTTAGATGAAAGCATTAGGTTGTTCTGAATGTTTGTACGCACTTACCAGGCTACATAATGCCAAACTTAGAAGTACATAATACAAATTCCACAAATCAGAGGTACACATCCAAGAAATGTATGAACCGCATCAAAATACAGTCACCTACTCCCCACTGCAACCAACTTGATAATGTAAGCTGTCAAGGTAACTCAAGTAAACATGGCTTACATTCAGTCTACACTTCACACCTATTACTTCCTCACATGTTAGCAAAGAATGTGCAGAGTTATTGTTCATAGCAAACTTATTTATGGTCACACCTTATTTTCTGAGTTTAGTGCATGTTAAATATATTATTTATTAAATTAAGACAATGGCAAGACCCTTTTTCTCTTACGCCCAACGTGACTGTGCCAGCTGTAGAATGTAACATGTTAATCTTGGTCTCCTAATTTAGGTACAACGAAGGATGATGTATGGTGGCGAGACTGTGGAGTACAACCACACTGTGGGTTATACTGTGCATTATTCTGTCAACACAGAATCCGTCCATTTCGTGTGTACAGCTGAATTGGGACAGGACCATGACTCATTAGACTTCTATTGGCGTAAGTACTGCACAATCACCGGTTTGTTTACTGGTTGCTACTTTTAACATTTTCTATCTCTGCAGTCAAAATTATGGGAACTTACATATACAGTAATTCTTTACAGACACAATGTACTACACAGCAAATTGAAGAAATGACTATTTCACTTCATAAATTTCTTTGCTAAGAACTCCATATTTATTTAGAGGGTAAAAAGTTGTGGGGACATCCTACATACTAACACAGTCTAACAGACAACACTCACTCCTAGGTCAATATCATATTGCCGCACATTTCTGCCAACACTCATATTTATACAGCATTCGATGTCCAACCCACCTGTAGATCATCACATGTGGTAACCAATCACATTGCTGCCAACGCTCATATTTATACAGCACTCGATATCCAACCCACTTGTAGATCATCACATGCGCTAGCCAATCAGCGGTCACAATAGCAACTGCAAGTTTAAGCTCCGCCCAGCAAGCATGGTATACAAAGACAGAGCCTGGAACTAGCAATAGTCAGTGATCACATTCAGTTCAGAACGAACAGTCATCAGAGTCATCAGCTCTTCACCGCGACCAGGGAACTGACGGAGTAGCCGCACGTCTCCAGTGACCACGCTCTGTGACCAGGCAACTAACACAGCTGCCACAACTCCTACAACTGCCATAGGCAGCTGTTTCTACCAGCACACGCACGGTGCAACAAATGGCCCTTTTCAGGGTCCGCAAACTTTTCAAAGCGGTTGTCTATTGGAGCATCGACAAATCCCACACTGGTGACCCCGACTGAGCATGGACGCCGCAGACAGTTCGCAAGCAGCGGTATCCAGAGTGGCCGTGCGCCCCCCGCCATTCTGGCACGAGCGACCAGCCGTGTGGTTCCCCCAGGCTGAGGCGCAATTCACCTTGGCTGGCATTAACAGTGAGCACATCAAGTTCTGCCACGTGATTTCACAGCTGGATCACCGGTACGCCACAGAGGTGGAGGATATCATCACCTCTCCACCTGAACAAGACCCCTACAGCCTACTGAGGACCGATCTTGTGAGGTGGCTATCCCCATCGCCAGAGCAGCACATCAGGCAGCTCCTCATGGTCGAGGAAATTGCCGACTGCAAGCGGTCTCAATTCCTCAGGTACTTCAAGAGTCTCGCACCAGACGTGTCTGAGAATGTCATCCGAAGCGTCTGGACCAGCCAGCTACCCTGGAACGTGCAGAGCATCCTCGCCAGCCAGAACGAGAGTAACTTGGAGGCCACAGCCCTCTGTGCGGATCTCGTCTCCGAGGTCGAAATCCAGCCGCGCTTGCTAACAGAGGTCAACTCACGAACCATCCCTGACTGTTACCCTGTCCACCATATCCACTACTACTCCCACCAGCTTTTCGGCTGTTCCATCTTTTCCAAAATTGACCTGGTGAGAGCCTACAACCAAATCCCTGTCCACCCTGAAGCCATACACAAGACTGCCATCACCACTCCATTCGACCTCTTCGAATTCCCATTCATGTCCTTTGGCCTATGCAACGCCGCCCAGATCTTCCAGCGCTTCATGGACGACATTCTACGGGGACTCAACTTCTGCTTCGCATACTTAGACGACATCCTTATCTTCTCCTGGTCACTCGAAGAGCACGAACAACACCTACATGCTCACTTGAACCAATTCCAGAGGTACAGGCTCATTAGCAACCTGTCAAAGTGTGTCTTCAGACACCCGAGGTCACCTTTCTCAGCTACAAGGTGTCCGCCGAGGGTTCCGAACGTCTGGAAGATTGAGTGGCCCATCTCCAGGACTGTCCCCTCCGAAGACCGCCAGTCAGCTCCGACGATTCCTAGGCATGCTGAATTTCTACAGGCGATTTTTGCTCCATGCAGGCACCACTGCACGACGTCCTCTCCGGACCCAAAGTCAAGGGCTCCCACCCCATCACTTGGACACAGGACACAAGGCATTCGAAGAGTGCAAGGCGAGTTTGTCACATGCCACTCTACTGGCCCACCCGGATCCATCCGCGCCACTTGCACTCGTCAGAGATGCCTCCACGTCCGCCATGGGTGCCGTGCTACAACAACGCATAAGGAACACCTGGCAGCCCCTCGCCTTCTCAAAGAAGCTCAACCCGGCCCAACAGAAGTACAGCGCCTACGACTGTGCGCTACTGGCTATATACAAGGCAGTAAGGCATTTCCACCATATCACTTTACCATCTTCACCGACCACAAGCCAATCACCTACGCCTTCCAGCAGAAGCGGGATAAATGCTCATCCCGGCAGTTCAACCATCTAGACTTCGTCTCCCAGTTCACAACCGACATCCAACACAACTCTTGATGGGACAACATTTTCGCCGATGCCCTCTCTCGCGTCGAGTTCGTCACTGCACCACCACATTACGACGTACTTGCTGCATCACAGGACGACAACGACAATCTCCGAGCAATCCTGGAGACAACCACTGCCCTGCGGCTCGAGAAACTACCAGTCCCCGGTACCGCAGTCTCCATCTACTGCGACACGTCTATCGGGACATCTCGGCCATATGTTCCAGCGCCTCTACGACTCCAAGTCTTCCAGTCCATCCATGATCTGTCCCACCCAGGCATCAGAGCAACAGCAAAGCTGGTCGCACAGTGATTCGTGTGGCCAGGCGTGCAGAAGGATTGCCACACCTGGGCACGTGCTTGCCAGTCCTGCCAGCATTCCAAAGTCTCCTGCCACACAGTCACTCCACCGGGCAACTTTACACCGCCAGCAGCCCGTTTTCTGCACGTCCATATTGACCTTGTGGGACCCCTTCCAACGTCAGCGGGCTACACATACACACATTCAGTTCAGAGCGAAGTCATCAGAGTCATCAGCTCTTCACTGTGACCAGGCAACTGGCGTAGTTGCCACAAGNTCTGCCAACACTCATATTTATACAGTATTCGATGTCCAACCCACCTGTAGATCATCACATGCGGTAACCAATCACATTGCTGCCAACGCTCATATTTATACAGCACTCGATATCCAACCCACTTGTAGATCATCACGTGCGCTAGCCAATCAGCGGTCACAATAGCAACTGCAAGTTTAAGCTCCGCCCAGCAAGCATGGTATACAAAGGCAGAGCCTGGAACTAGCAATAGTCAGTGATCACATTCAGTTCAGAACGAACAGTCATCAGAGTCATCAGCTCTTCACCGTGACCAGGGAACTGACGGAGTAGCCTCAAGTCTCCAGTGACCACGCTGTCTCTACCAGCGCACGCACAGTGCAACAAACGGCCCTTTTCAGGGCCCACAAACTTTTCAAAGTGGTTGTCTATTGGAGTATCAACAAATCCCACAAAGTCCTGCTTCTGTGTAACTCAGAGGTCCATTACTGCTTTCACAAAAGCCCACCATCAGCCCTACCCTTAGCCAGATAAATCAAGTTGATTTTTTCACTTGTGATATCTCTGAGGTCAATTTTAAAGTTATCTTTCCATCTATGCTTAGGTCTCCCTGTTTCCTTAAGGTTCCATGACCAAATTCTTTATTTTCATTAGACTGTCTTTTATCTATATATACATTAACCACTGGACTTTGAATCCCTTAGTTATTATTATGGCTTTGCATAATGAATTGTTGTGAAATATATCTGTTTCAGTAATACTAGTACATGAGGTACACATGAAGTATACAGTGTTTTTCTGTAATATTGCTTGTGAATTGAAAGGTACAGGAATGAAATCTGAATGCATTTATGTAGGTTACATGATGCAAATTTGGTGACCTATATTTCACAGATGTTTGATGGGGGCACTATGAGTGGCCTGGCAAATATCGTATCTATATTATGTAGGATTTGAGGTTATAACAGTGGCTATGGAGTGTTCTATCTTCTGCAATACGTGGTGTTACTTGAAGAAGATATAGCCCTTCACATCTGCGTTAAATTTCATTTCAGATATTGTCAAGCAAGTCGACAATAACTGTAACCACTTCAGCTCTCACCCTTCCTGCAAGTTTCAGCAAAGTGCTAACCAACCGTGGCACATAAACAGCATTTGTGATGTTCCCTTAAAAATCATGGGTGTAACACAATCCTTCTTGTTGAGATAACACTCACTCAGCTAGTAAAAATTATCCACTTTTGATAAATTCCAATGGTTAATTACAGTGTTCAGAAGAGATTCCTACTGGTCCTCTTCTGAGCATTACAGTACCAGTCAAGACCCTTAATACTATGTTTCTTTAAGAACTATTTTAATATTATCCTCATATTTACCTTTTGGTCTCCCATGTGTTCTGTTACATATATTTTGTAACTAAACTTAATATCCATTTCTCACCTTTCCACTGAGTAATACATGACCTGCCCTTTTCATCCTCCTGATGTCATTACACTAATACTATTTCATGTAGAATACAAACTTTGAACTTTTCATTATGAAGTTTCTTCCATCCTCTGTCGCTTCTTTCTTCGCAGATGTAAATGTTTTTCTCGCCACACTTATCCTGAGAAATGACATCTGTAATAGCATCTGCCAGTGACTCAGCTTAGAAGTCGGTGATCTGTTAGAAGAATACTGATTATCTGAATGAATGAATACAATACCATGAAGTGTATCTAATTTTTAATTAGTAAAAATATGTGAAGTACCAACATATTGCATCCTGAAAAAGCCATCTTCGGGAATGTATTCAACATGATTAATTGAAAACAGATTTGATAATAAAATATCGTTAATATATGGAAGTGAACGTATTTGTATTTGGTCTGAGTGTAAGTCTCTTAACAGAAAACACTGTCTTCTTTTGTCCCACCTTGTTTTAGGCGAGTTTACTTATCCGTTGCCTAGCAATAGACATTCTATAGTTGTGTACATTGGCTCCCACAGGAATGTGTTTACCGAGTTGTTGCCTTGCAATGGTTGTGTACGTCACAATAGTATCAAAAATATTCTAAGGTAAGCTTTCTATGGCACATCCTCAGGCTCAAAACTAAACTCTGTGTCATAATCTGCCTAGATCTGTGCTTCACTTTAGTACTGGAATCATCTGGCAGCTTCTGTTAACATTCTTAAATAACCTGTGGGATGTTGATGGTCTAATAGACAACCATGGAAAAAGTTTGCAGACCCTGAAAAGGGCTGTTTGTTCGGCCGTGCTTGCACTAGTAGCGTTTGCTGCTTTGTAGCAGACCAGGTCTTTATGGCCATTCAGCTGGTCTGGCTGGCCAGACATGTGGTGGTGCGCGTGCCAGTAGGAACAACTGCCTATGGTGCATTGATGACAGAGCCGTTATCTCGGCGTGGTTGCTGGAGAGCTGTTGCTGCTTTGTGATGTCAGAGTTGCTGCGTTAGCTGTCATTGTCATAGTGAGGACGATCGAAGAACTGATGATAGCGTGTTTTGAGCTCTGCCTTTTATACCATGCTTGTTGGGCAGAGCTAAAGCTGCAGTTGCGATTGTGAGCGCTGATTGGCTAGCGCACGTGATGATCTACAGGTGGGCTGGACATCGAGTGCTGTATAAATATGAGTGCTGGCCGCAATGTGACATTGACTTGGCTTGAGCAGAAGTTGAATGCTCTGTTAGACAAAGCTGCGTGTTAGTATGCAGGGGTTCCCAGACATCCTTGCCTCCTGAAGTGAAGATAAGGAATACTAGCAAAGTAAGCAGAAGTGTTACAACTGGGAAGAGAGAGAACAATAATAACTAATTCATTAGGGTATATACATGTATTTATCAGAGTCTAGGACCTTCATTGTGAATTTCAGGAACATATTCCTCATGAATGTTGGGGTATGCATTTATGTTAAATATGATACACAAATGAATAAATCTCTATGTCTTGTGGCAACTTTATAATATTATTACTTATAAACAGGAAGTCTTGCATATTTTTGTATGTAGGCAAAATTGATTTTGAAGTAGTAGATTAAACTAGTTCATTTTATTTTTCTGCCTCTTCTCTTATTTTGTTGTAATAGGCCATATTAGGGCAAGAGATTTAACAAATAAAATTGTTTGCATCAAAATATATACATTAATCCAAGAAGGAATATTTGTTTTGCATTCATCTACTTTTGGTAAAGAAGAGAGTTCTCACTGTGAAGAAACTGGTCAAGATTTAACCTCTTTGCTATCACAGCCACCTTCATGCTCTGTGTTTATGACCTGAGTACATGATCATAACCAAGATAAACTGCTTCTCAGCTGAAATTAATATAATCCAGCATTATGTATCTTGTTTACTCCTCCATATATGCTGAAAACTGTTTTTATCTGGTGAATACCAAATGAGATATTCTTTAATTCAATTTTGTCTTCAAGTAAAGCAGCAGAGCTAAAGATACACACAATCCTAGAAACTAGTCAAGACCTCGCATACTTGAAATTGGCACAGAAAACTAGAAGCCTGTATGTGAAGAGCACTGCATACAGCTGTGGAACTTTTTAACAGTTTTCAGTCTAAAGATGAAAGCTCTGAGGTAAGGAACTGGCTTAACTACTAACTGATTTGTTAAATAAGGAATTGTGTAATTCTGAAGTGTTGTAAAATGAAAACTGGAAGTACTAGGCTGAGGACTCAGATATGCTTTCTGAGGTCTGCTCAAAATCCCTTGTTTTTATACTTCCAGACATTTGTGTGCCACAAACAAATGTCTGCTTCATAGGTAAAAATTTATCCCTATGCTTAATTAAGCACCATACCTTGATAATATGTGGAAGAGGGGAGGTATTGCTCCATGAATTTGTAACCTTGGCACTAGATGGAGGTGAATGGTTAGCTTGACACTGTGGTCTGGACACTCTGAAGAAGAAAGAATCTCTTGCCTCTGGCAGGAATTAGATCCCACTTCTTCGGTCATGAATTTAAGGGAGATTTAGTCATGACAAATTTTGCACATTTTTAGCGGCGCGGCATCAGTCCAGCAAACGTTCATGGAATGGATAATATTAAACAAAACAATTAATTTACATTGTATATAATATATAGGTCACAATATAGAAGAAATTTTACAAATTTGCATGTTTCTTAGTCCTAACCTATATGTATTTGTCCACTGATGCTGCAGAACTAAGCATTTTTTTTATCTTCTTGTGCAAATTTAAAAAACTCTTTACAACTATAGTCATAATTAATTGCTACCATTAGCTCTGACTTAATTAATTCCCTGCGCCTTTTCTTCTTCGGTTCTCCGACCGGCATTACTTCGGCGGGGTACCTCTAGTAGTTCTGCCGCCTCAGGTTTCCTGTTCGCTGAAGTCGGCTCTTCTTCTTCTTCTGGACGTGCCTCCATTCCTTGGCAGGCCGTCGTCACTCCGACCGGTATCACTATCGGGACCTCTTCTCGTTGTGCCGCTGCAGGTTTCGCGTCCACTGGGCAGGCCACCGTCTCTTTTTGGGTAATCGGCATCAATCCATATGCAGGTTCACTGACCGGTATCACTGCGACGTCGTCTACAGGGACCTCTTCTTGTTGTTCCGCCTCAGGTTTCTTGTCCACTGGGGCCGGCTTTTCT